>NC_141764.1:76792128-76979628 GCF_982258835.1 Parasteatoda tepidariorum
TCGTATCTTGAAAGCATCAGAGAAACTTAGCATGTAACAGACAAACCTGAATCGAGCTTGCCGATATCAAGGGTACAAACATGAAGATTTAGGAATGACGCTTTTTTCGAAGAGTCTGGGCTAATGAAGTTTTTCCATGATCACGAGATCTCTACAGGGGATATTTAAAATTTATGATTCGCGCACCAAAATCGATTTTAAAATATCAATGCTCACAGGCGAATAGTGGGTGAACACTTACAGCAAAACTAACGAAAACTCTTGTCTACCTTATGGTATCGACCTTTTATTAATTACTCAGGAGCAATGTTCCAGGGTGGGTCAGTGAGTAGGTCACTTTATTTACGTCACTCTGGGGCTGCACAATGGGCTGTCGGTAACGGCCTTTGAAATTTCCCTGGGGATGATCCGAAAATATGCCACCACAAATTTTGTGGGGCCAATTCCTCAATTTAGACATAGATCTCTAAGGGGTAGAAATTTTCTCCAGATTCCTGTACACATGGTACTGCTCAGCGACCGAGCACTGGATTTGCGACTCCACAAATTTTACGAGCACATATATCGCATGTACTCGATGGGTTTTAGTGAACTCGAGAGTCGAACATCAGCTCCTTTGAACCGGATTTCGATTCTCTAACCACTGGGCTACCACCAGGAGGTAAGCTCAGAAGGTAACTGGGTATTTTCTATACTTAGGCTGTTGTTGTTGTTGTTGTTAATTTACGTCGCACTAGAGCTGCACAATGGGCTATTGACGACGGTCTGTGAAGGATGATCCGAAGACATGCCATCACAATTTTGATCCTCTGCGGAGGGGATGGCACCCCCGCTTCGGTAGCCCGACGACCTGCGCGCGAAGTCGAGCACTTTACGGTAGCACAGTTTAACGAGGACCAATACAGCCCACCCTCGGTCCCTACGCAGACTGATCCTTTTGGGTCACCCACCCGTACTCTGACCGCAGCCAGTGATGCTTGACTTCGGTGATCTGATGAGAACCGTGTCTTAACGATCAGTCCACTGCGGGACCTATACTTAGGCAGTGGGTACTGTCGTACGAGTTCAAGTTCGATTCCCTTTCTTCAGTCAGCTACACGTAGCATTTACTGTCATTTGCGTACTATTTTTCTTTCTGGCACGGTCTTACAACCTAATTTATATCAAGGATACATGTACAAAATTTTAAATTTATTTTGATTGGAATGCCATGATTCGTCTGTTTTTATTATTTTTTTGCCTTTTTATCTTTTAATATTTTGTAAAAATAAGTAGTTGTTGTTGCTGTAGTTCATTTACGTCGCACTAGAGCTGCACAATGGGCTACTGACGATGGTCTGGGAAGCATCCCTGAAGATGATTCGAAGACATGCCATCACAATTTTGATCCTCTGCAGAGGGGATGGCATTCCCGTTTCGGTAGTCAGGCGACCTGCACGTGAAGTCGGGCACTTTACTGTAGACCAGTTTAACGAGGACCCATAACGCACACCCTCGGTCCCTACGCAGACTGATCCAAGTGGTCACCCACCCGCACACTGACCGCAGCCAGTGATGCTTGACTTCGGTGATCTGCTGAGAACCGTGTCTTAACGATCAGTCCACTGCGGGACATAAAAATATGTTGGATAGTTATTCAGTGACTGGATTCTAAATGAAAAAAAAATGATAATAATAAAAATGGTAATAAATTTTGATGCCAAAAATGTGGGCTATTGATCAACTTAAATTTTATAAATAGATCTATATTTTGATACATAATAATGGGTTTAAAAGATCTTAACCGTGAGTTAGTTTCATTTTATTCGTATTTATAGATTCAAAGTATTCATGTGCTAAGCCTACACAATCATTTACTCCGTCTTCTTCTACCATAATTAATTATTTCTCTCCCCCTTTTTTCAAATAAAAGAATTTTTTTTCCCTTGCATTAACAATAGCCTTTAACAATATTAATACCAAATCGTAAAATCAGCAATCATAAAAATAGCTAATATTCCAGATAATAATCAAAATAACTTTTTTTTCTTCTCTTCCTCGCCCACTATCATCTGCCCATTGACCCAGTGACCATAACCATTACGCCCATGAGCGGTCAATTCTCAAGTGAATTGATGTAGGTCAAGGAGTGAAGCTCTCTCACGGGTTTGTGATCAAGTGGCGGTCAATTTTCTTAGAAAGTGGTGAGTTCAATGAGTATACGTTGGTTTTGAGTTATAATTAGAGCGATGATGGATTACAATTATAGACTGAGCTTTCTTTGTAATTTTAAAGAATTTATTTATTTTATGTAACGAATAATAAAAAATAAGCTTATTGTTAAAAAGCATCACTTATTTGTATCTCAATGAGTAGTTTCGTTGATGAATATAAACGGAAATATTCTTCTTAAACCGGCATCGGCGGCATTTTTTATATTGTATCATTGATGTTCAAGTTTTAGAGATATCACTTATTTGTATCTTAATGAGTAGTTTCGTTGATGAATATAAACGGAAATATTCTTATTAAACCGGCATCGGCGGCATTTTTTATATTGTATCATTGATGTTCAAGTTTTAGAGATATCACTTATTTGTATCTTAATGAGTAGTTTCGTTGATGAATATAAACGGAAATATTCTTATTAAACCGGCATCGGCGGCATTTTTTATATTGTATCATTGATGTTCAAGTTTTAGAGATATCAGTTATTTGTATCTTAATGAGTAGTTTCGTTGATGAATATAAACGGAAATATTCTTATTAAACCGGCATCGGCGGCATTTTTTATATTGTATCATTGATGTTCAAGTTTTAGAGATATCACTTATTTGTATCTCAATGAGTAGTTTCGTTGATGAATATAAACGGAAATATTCTTCTTAAACCGGCATCGGCGGCATTTTTTATATTGTATCATTGATGTTCAAGTTTTAGAGATACCCAGTAGAGTATAGCAGGGGGGTAAAAATGGTAATCACCTAGGGGAGGGGGGGGCTAAGACTAAGTACCCCAAAACTTTAAATTTATTACTCTTCTTTTAATATATATTATATTTTTCAACTGATAAATATTTTATTCTGTTTGAAAATATTGTATAAAGAATAATAATATTAAATTCAAATAAATTTGATTAATTAAGATTCAGGGCATTTGAATATCAAAGAAAAAAAAATCAACGTGTAAAAGTGTGCTTTACAATTAAAAAATTAAAACAATTTATTATATTGATGAAAACGTTACGTTCGAAAGTATGGATTAAGATTTCTATCAAAACATATTATATTTCTTTTTTATGCTTTTTTTATTATTTAAATAGGTTTTTTCCACACTTCAGTGATTAAACTTGTTTTAGGAGCATCTAATCGTAAAGTTCACTCCAAGAGCAATTTTCCATTCCATAGGCGTTTAACGACCTGCTTTCCTGTTTGACATTTTCTTAAATAAATAAAAATTGATTTCTGACTATTTTCTGTCCAAGTGACAAATTTAAGAAAAAAAACTTGCATTATAATTGCGAACAACTACATCCAAGAAAAAAATCTCCAAAAAAAAAGTCGTTAAAGATCGCTGGATTGTAAATTAGCTACCCGGGCAAACACGCATCTTTCCACGTCACTGATGGAAGTTCAGATAATGTATGTTGGCCTAAAAAAACCAAAGTTGTCATGTCCTGCTTAAGACTCGTAATGGTTTCACTAATATGTTTGGTTCAGAAAAACTTATGATTTCGTTAACGCATTTGGCTTAAGTCATGGGGTTTAGCCAAAAAGTTTTACTTGTAAAACACAGTCGTTCCGTTATCATAGTTGACTTAATTATTTTAAAAGTTTCCCTTTTTTATAATAGACTTTAAGCCTAACATGGCCGAAAAACGTGTATCACAAATTTTTAATTATTATTCCACTAAACAACAGTTTTTGCTTCATAAACAAAGTTCATACTTTTAAATCTTAAATAAGCTTCGTTTTAAAGTTAGAGATACAAATTTTTTTAAAAAATTTTTCTAATTTATATTACATGCAAATGAAATAAACTTTAAAAAACAGACGAGATTTATTATATTAAACGAAGTATCCAAAAAGCGCTAATTCCGTAAGCTCAAAGCTTACATAAAATCATTTGTGTTTCTGACATCTTGTGCCGTATATATGACGCAAGATGAATGCTGTTACAGCCATAAAATGTCACATTTTGTTACAAATTGCATGACTTCTCAACTTTCAACATATTCCCAGGATGCATTGCGTGCCTAATATCATTCCATCAAGTTCTTCTGGCGAAAGATATTTGCATTTCTTTAGCATGAAAAGACCTGTTTGCATGTCTTTTTAACCTGATGGATCATTTTTAATGAATAAAGAAACGGAGGAACAACAAAAACAGCTTTAATGACATTATTTGTGCAAAATTTCCCTGATTATTGTGACAGTTATTAATGATGCTTACACGAAAAAGAGATGTTATCTAATTAGTATAATAAATAGCTTGTCTCTTAAATGAAAATGTGTCTTTTAAAATGCTGACGAATTTAATGCAAGTTTTAACCAGGGCTGTGGAGCTGGAGTTGAAGACAATTTTGCTGGAGTCGAAACATTTTATCTTATAAAAATAATCTTATGGTAATTTAGACAAATATGTATCTCATCTTAATCTTATAAATCTTTAATCTTATGAAACTTTAGACAAATATTTGTCTTATCTTATGAATCTTTAATATTATGAAACTTTTGACAAATATTTATCTTATCTTAATCTTGTGAATCTTTAATCTTATGAAACTTTAGACAAATATTTATAATTATGTGAATGAAATTATTACTCTATAAATATTGGGACAATTATTTAAATTATAGCTTATTACAAAATTATTTTATTACATTCGGAAACTTTTGAGCCTATTGTGGATCAAATTATTAAGAAAAATATCACTTGACGTGCAATTTTTTCATTTTCTGTTGCATGAGATTTCTGAACTGATCTTAGATTCACTGATTTCAATTTACTCAATTAAATTCACTGATTAAGCAAATTTCTACAAGCAACAGTTTTTAATCAGTTTAATAGCATATTCCTAATTAGTATTTTTTTAAAAATTCACTGGAATGAATACAAAGAGTCTCCATTTTTCTGCTACGTAGGGAGTGGTAGAAAAAAAGACAATAATACATTTTGTTTTTCATGCGTTACGCTAAGTTCAAACGTTTTCTGGTTTTTAATTTATAGTATCTGTTTATTTTCAAATATAAATCTTTTCGTATATAAATCTGTGTTGTTCGTATGTAAATCTGTTTATTTTCAAATGAGCAGACAAGTGTATTTGTATGTATATGTACTTGTTAATTCAAACAAAAAAAAACTAAACTAAAATTAACATTTTGAAAAAAAAAAAATGATTTCGGAGCAAAACTAATTTCACATTTGAAATCCCCAGATCCGATTTAGATAAGATTAACTATTTATATAAATACAACAAAAAATTTGTTCCTCAATGTAATAATTTTATTTTATTTTTATAACCGTCATTGAATAGCAGACCCAATTTTATGGGTTTACGACTACTGATGTTCAACTCCGTAGCATTGTAATTTTGAACCCAATCCAGAAGACAAGGGAACTCCTGGATCGAGTAGTGGGAGATATTTGCCCTCGTGGGGGGCTTTTTGATAGAGCTAACCCGCATTTGTGTTACATGGAGAGGAAGACCACGAGAACCTCCCACGGTTAGCCTGACGACAAGGGACTCTCACCCACTATCCGTCTACCACTGAAGATATTTCACGTCAGCACTGTGGTCGGTGCAAGCCGGGTCGGGAATTCGAATCGACTGGGATTCGAACCCGGTTCGAATAGCGTTCATCTCGTTGGAAGGCCAACACTCTATCCCCTGAGCCATCGCCGCTCACCATGTAATAATTGAAAGAACTGAAGAAAAAAAACAACATTAATATCAAATGAATTAGAAACGAATTACTTTTCGAATTATTGATTCTTAAACGATTGTAGGCAAGAATATTTTTACGTCTTGCCAGAGATTAAACATTCCCTCATACGATTTCCATGCACTTACTTAGGTATAAATTATTCATGGCGAAAAAGATTACTTTTCGGAGAAACAATTATTCAAGAATTACAAATGTCGGTTTTAATAACACAACCTCATTGCGATGCAGACACGCACGAAACATAGAGAACTAAGCTACATAACACATAAAAACAAACATGTGCTAATCACGTGTCTTTGTGCTGCCATCTATATTCATTTCGAGATTATTAAAATTATTCTAAATTAAATTCATTAATCTTAGAGTGGAAATTAAAAAACGTATTGAATAAATAATCCCAAGAAACTGAAGCACATTACTTGATTAAGAAAACTTCATTCGTTTCAAAAATATACAGATTGGAAATAAATGTCGACATGTTTCAAGCACTCAAAAATAGGCGCTCGTTTCCAAGAGTAGCCAGACGCGAATTGAGAAGAAATAGAAGTTTTTTGATATAAATAACGTCAAACGACCTGCGCGGAAAGTCGAGCACTTTACGGTAGAACAGTTTAACGAAGACCAATACCGCACACCCTCGGCCCCATCGCAGGCTGATCAAAGTGGTCACCCACCCGCTTACTGACCGCAGCCAGTGATGCTTGACTTCGGTGTTCTACTGGAAACCGTGTTTTTACGATCAGTCCACTATTTAACAGAATAAAAAAATAAACATTAAAAAAAATCGAACAATAAAAACGTATCTGCATTTGAAAAAATATCTCCTGTGGAAAATCCGGAAGAATTAACAGCTTTACTTTTATTGTATAAAATACTCGTTTGAATGTATTTTTATCAATCAAATATGCAGTAACAAAAAAAAAAAAAAATACAGTGAACAGTAATATGTTTTTATTTGTTATTTCCATTCTAATGTTTCATGAAAATAAACTTGTTCCCCTTTTGGTTCGGAAAAACAAACGAAAATAACTTTTTCATTAAACTGAGTTTCATCATTCATAATTACGTGAGTAACTTCAGGGGAATTTCTAATTAAGAATTGTGGGTTAATCTTCATCGTTCACGTACGTATGCTTAATGAAATTATTATTCGTTGTTTTGGGTTTCCTTCTGCATAAATAATTCATATCCCGGGAGTGTTTCCTTTCCCTGAAGCTTTAATATATTATTTTAACAGCCAATTTTCCGTCCTGATTTAAGATCCAAATCAGAAATTAGAGTTTTACTATTTCCTGAACATTTTCTGGGAAATAAAATCCGTTACGTAATGTGTTGTATTTGTTCTGCATCATCTGAGAGTTTATTTTAGCAATTAACAATCATCTGTGCATTGTAGTACTGTGAAAAACGAAAAACAGCTACAGCTTTCTGTATACATGGGTGTCTTTATATATCTATATTATTAGTTATTAAAATATACTTTTTAAATTTTATTTCTTTATATTTTTATATATATTATTTCTACATGTTTTTAGAAGCCTTGTCCAAAGATCATGTCAAAAGCATACGCATTAAGTATATTAATCACACAGAGCATGCAAATTAATTATGAAAATGAAGAAGATAGATTCAAATTACATTATCCACATTATCATTGTTTGAAAAGACTAGCTTTTCGACCCAAATTTTTATGGGTTTACGACTACTAATGTTCAACTCCGTAGCCTTGTAATTTTGAATCCAATCCAGAAGACATGGGAACTCCTAGATCGAGCATTGAGAGAAATTTGCCTTCGTGAGGGAGCTAACCCGCATTTGCGTTATATGGAGAGGAAGACCGCGAGAACCTCCCACGGTTAGCCTGACGGCAAGGAGACTTTTTTTCTTCTTTCCTCCAGACGTGGACACGTACCTAGGTTTGCAAAAACCCTTACCCGTATAGTCCCCGTCTGGCTACCAGTCCAGCTCGCCACAACCTGGCGAGCTAGCCTGATCAGTGGGAATTTATTTAAAAAATTTGCATATTACATAATACATATAAAAATTTTTACAATGAAAAACAATATTGAAAGTCTTGCAGTTGACAATGAAGTGCAACACATTTGCTTCAGAAAAAACAATTACTGAAATAATAAAGGAAGAAAAAAGAACATGAACAATAAAAAAGATGAATTTTGTTATATACATAAAAATTTAAAAAAGAGAAATAAAAAGAAAAAAGAAAGGGTACATAAATATAATGTATCATGTTAGACAAAAAAATATTTTAAATATATGAATATATTTTTATTAAGACAATTTTTTTTTTGTAGGCAGACCATAATCTTAATGAGGTTAACATTAAAATTTTACTATTTTATCATTAATGGATAAAAAATGCATTGTGTTTTTAAGTTTAGTTAGACGGCAAGGGGACTCTAACCCATGATCCGCCTACCACTGAAGATATTTCACGTCAGCACTGTGGTCGGTGCAAGCCGGATGCGGAATTCGTGTCGACCAGCCATCGCCGGGATCGAGCAAGGTTCACCTCATTGCAAGGCGAACGCTCTGTAAAAACTTGTTCTAATGGCACTGTACAAGCCAAGCTCGCCAGCCTTTCGCGTTTAGCGAATTAAGTTAGGAAAGTGCGCCTTTCGTTTAACAGAAGAGAGCAGCAAGGTTACTTTTATCCAATCCCTATATATTTGCCGTTGAAATTATAAATGCAGCGCTGCCAACTTGCTCCAGATTGCGGAGAAGTATGGATGATCGCGAAATTAATGTTTCAGTGTAAGACTCTTGCTTCAGTAAATTCGATTTATAGGGCTTTCACCTATCATTACGTTAAAATAATTCAAAAGCTTGTATGAAACACCACTTTGTTGCAGTCATTTCGTTTTGATCATTTTAAAACTTGGCAAAATTAATTGAAAATCTGCAAACTTTTTGTCATAGTTTTCTACGGTTTTTTTTCTTCTCTTCAATGTTTTGCAGAATCCGGAGCAGAATGCATTTCTGCAAGTGTACGAAAACAACGGTAAATTAAGGATAACCACAATTTGAATGTATAAAACCTCGCAAATTATATTCGGTAATCTTAGGACGTCATATAACATTCCAATGAACAATGCAATAAAGTAGAAGAAACCTTAAAACCATTTTGATTGATTCGTAAAACTTGGTGTTTTTTTTTAATAATTGCCTTTCAACTCATCCCGGTTTTCTCCGACAATCAAAATGGTTTAGATGTTTTCAGTCTTGCCTTCCTCAGTAGTGATCGGTTACCGTTTTTGTATTTTCAAAGCTATTCTTAATGTGCAAGTTTTTTAAAAGTGACAATATTATAGGGTTGGTCATTACGGAAGCTAGTTAGTATTATGGCCAATTTATCTGAATAAATTTTTGTGCTTCATTTGGAGAACCCCCGCCAAAAAATTACTTATTTTACGAAATTATTAACATTTTGTGAAAATGCTTCGTCCACTGGCAAAGTGAGCACAAAACGATCCGAACTTTTTTAAATTTTTTAGCAAAAACTTTCAAGAGAATTGTGGAATCATTCTTTTTAAGGCTGGCAATTTTTTTTTGTTAACTGAATACTTTTTTTTTTTTTCTTTACAAACTCTTCGATTACTTTACCTACTGGAGCATTTTGTAATTTTTCTGGTTCAGATCTTTCTTCTTCCTGTTTTTATCGAGATGCTCGTTTGAAGCGGGAACTACGGTTGTGATTAAAGAGAACTACGCGAATTATATGAACATGCTTAGAATGTTTTAACTCATTTACGGAACCACACTGATGGTTTTGTAAATTTTTAGGACGGATTACTGTGTAAATTTATGAAGTTTATACTTTACTCATCCGTGTGTTGAAATAAAAATATCAAAAAAATTAGAAATGTGTTTAAAAATAGAAATAATTTTTTGAATCGTTTTAGAACAGAATTTATGAAGCTTATATTTTACTCATCCATGAGTTGAAATAAAAATATCAAAAAAGAGAAAGGTAAAAGTATTTGAAAAATAGAATTAATTTAGAAATACAAATTTAGTTTCAATTTTATATTTAGTTTCAATTTTATTATTAGTTTTAATTTTATAACTTTTGGTACTGATTCTTGAATAAATTTATGAAGTTTATTTATGAATTGAAATAAAGTCATAAAAAGAGAGAAATGTAAAATTAATCTACAAATATTAGTTACAAATATTAGTTTTAGTTCCTATTTCGAAAATTATAGAATCGATTCTTGTATAAATTAATGAAATATATCTTTTACTTGCACTGAAGAAAAACTTTTTTGTTTCATTTATACAAGTACTTCATCATACCTAATTCGGATGTGGGGATTTCAAATTTGAAATTAGTTTTGTCCGGAAAGCTCCAGATATTTTTTAATATGATATCTTTAGTTTAGTTCATGTTTTGTCTGAATCTACAAGTTTATATATAACGTATAGATTTATATACATATAAATAGAAATTATGAAAATAGAATAAATTATAAAAATAGAATAAATTATAAAAATAGAATAAATTATAAAAATAGAAATAAATTAAAAAATATATATACTTGTCTATTCCTTTGATAATAACACTTAAGGCAAAAGAATGACCTCAGCTTATCGCATCATACCACTCCCTACGTAGCAGAGAACGGGGGGCACTTATTATTCACTCGCGTGAATTTTAAAAAATTCTGTTTAGGAATATATTGTTGAATTGCATTAAAACTATATCTGCAGATTTGGAAGCAGCGTTGTAAAATGATCTAAAATCGATTCAAAAATCTAATGCAATAGAAAACGAAATATATTGTTCCCCTGTGTTGTCTATGAACTGCAATAAAAATATCAAAGAGAAAAGAGTTAGTGTGATAAGAAAGTTAATTTGCAAACATCAGTTTAGTTAGAGTTTTTAAAACATAAACAATAATAATATAAAATATAAATTATTTCGATAATGCACACTCAGGTAAAGAGCCAGAAACTTTATCTGACACCAAAATAAAATAGGGAATAACGGCTATAGTTAAAGAAGCATTGTATGCAATATTAATAATATTTAACGTACAAGGAGTTAAAAAACGGACCATTCTGAATAACTTTTGATATAATGATGGGATCTTCATTTTCTAGGACTCAATCTATATGGTTCGAGGATTTAATCTCAAAAATGCTTATTAATTAGAGCAGACGATATTTTAAGTTCCAAAATCAGACACAAAAACGCACTTTCTCCGAATAAGCATACCTTCTTTCGACAGATTCGGATTTCCGACTCGCAAATTATAGGAAGTAGCCGAATATGGTCCCAATAGTTTGAACAGGAGGGCTGTCGAAAGTTTAGACCCTTTAATGCTAACTTTATTTGCTGCTTATTTCGCTATATGTTTAGAACCCTTTAAACTAATTGAAAAACGTTTGCACACAATTTTATCCAAAAGTAATTACATGCAAAAAAGAACTTTTAGTGAACATTACTAATTTTTTATTATTTTGTTTAATAATAGTAGAAAAATGTTGCATTATAAGATGTAAAATTTTTTACATCATTTTTAAGTTAAGTAGAAAGCGTTAAAGTTAAGCTAAGTTTCTCCACATAAGTTAGAATGTTAATTAACATGAAGTTAATTAAATACAGCGCCGTATCGCACATCGAATTTGTTGAATTATAATTCTTTCTCGTCTACATCTCTATTTAACTTAGATTTATTATTTGTTTATGTATATTATTGTAATCGTGATATATTTTTGTTTTGTGTACTTGGTAACTTCGATTCATAATTAGTTTACGTATGTTTTAAGTATCTTAATGCCTGTCTTTGTGTCAAGGAAGAAATATATAGTGAAAGAATTGAAATTATCATTTATTCAAGAATCTTTGTGTAAGAATATAGAATGTGTCACTTAAGAAAATTGGTACTTGACTTTAGTCTATCACTTTATAAAATATTTCTCAAAAAGCGTAGTAGTTGGCAGCCCTGCATCTTTATAATCTTAAAAATTTACTATATTTGTATTATTCTGCTTCCGGCTCGTACGGACCACAGTGCTGACGTAAAATATCCACAGTGGTAGACAAATCATTGGTTAAGATTTTCTTGCCATCGGGCTAACCGGGTGAGGTTATCGTGATTTTTTTTCTCCATCTGAAGCAAATTCCTGGTTAGTTCTATCAAAAAGTCCTCCACGAAGGCTAGTGTGTGCCAGTGCTTGATCCAGGATTTTGCTTGTCTTCTGGATTCGATTCAAAATTACAAGGCTACGGTGATAGTCATAAACTCAGAATACTGTTCAACGCCGATTATAAAGTAAAATATGTCTGCTTAAATAATTTAAAAATATGATATTTTGTAATGTTCGCTTCATCCCCTTAAAATATAAAACAACTATATTTTAATTTTTCTAAAAAAAATCACGTCCGGGTCACCAATCTGGGGAGAGTAGTTATCGACAATGTCTACATTCATCTATGAAAAAGTAGCCCATCGTAGAATTGAGTTAACATGTCTTACATACTAGGAAATTGGAATTGTATTTTGGTAGTGGTAGATACACTACAGATTCATTGCCAGTCAATGGTTTAAAAATGACGATATTCCTTTGATTCGTGATAAACAAGAACTGGATTGAATAGAAGACTTTAAGTTGAAGGGCATTTGGTTAAAAACATAATCGCACATGTGATTCAACATTTTTGACGCGTGCATTTCTTATTTTTGTGTGTATATTTAGATAATTTATTTTATCCTCAATCTAAATTGTTTAAAAGTACATATTTCCTCTTACAAATTTTGTCTGATGAATTTAAACTCCCATGGCGCATTGTAAAACCTGATAAGTGTTTTCAATTTCCTTTTCAAACCTAATAATTCGAAATAGCCTTGACAATTATAATAGCCTCTTTGATCCCTTGAAAAGCGTGAAGACTAGTTGATGTCTGTTTTCTTTCCTTGATTTTAGTTCAATGTAATTTTTCAAAATAATATTTAAATGAAAGCTTGTAAAAATGCGCCAGGTAGGAAGTTTTGTTGCTGATTTTATTTCTGTTTGGGTTAAAAAATGTTTCGAATTTGCAAACAGTGACTTAACTTTCGCCATGATATTTTTTCTTTCGTCAATTTTCTCATAATATTCAGTCAAAATTTTAATTCGGGTTTGAAAAAAATATATTATTAAAATGTTACAGTGAAAAAAAATACCTAATAGAGTTAGCTATGAAAGTTTTGCATTTCATGAAAAAGTATCTGTATTATATTCATTTGTAAGTATATGCATTATACGAATATGATGATGATGATTCAGCATATGCATATGTTGAAGTGTATGTGCATTATATGCATATGAGAACAGAACTTTCACTCCCATATCTACCAATTTATACTGTCTATCAAAAAGGAAAATTTCAGTGGTAGCAACATATTTGTTTTAAATCTTGATTTTTAAAATTAATCGATACGAATTCCGCACCTGACTCGCATCGACTACAGTACTGACGCAAAATAACCACAGTGGTAAATAGATCATGGGTTCCCCTTGCCTTCAGGCTAGCCATGGGTGTTTTTCCTCTCCATATAACTGAAAGGCGAATTAGTTCCAGTTCCATCAAAAGATCCTCCACGAAGGCAAATTTCTCCCAATACTCGATCCAGGAGTTCCCTTGTTTTCTAGATTGAGTTTAAAATTGCAAGGCTACGGAGTTGAACATTGGTAGTCTGGTAGTCGTAAACTCAAAATTGGGTCGGCTGTTCAACGATAGTTATAAAATAAAATAATTCTTAACTAAACTTTGAATGTAATTACTATAAGATAGCTAGTTATTTTCTCCTATTAACAAAAAAAAATTCATTTCATTGTGGTAAGTGTATGCAGTGTTTCAATTTGTTTCTACCTTTTCATCCTAATTATTGACCTTTCCGTACATTAAAATAGAATTATTGACTACAAATATCCGAATATTTTCGTTTCATATTATAATTTTAATTTTTTGAGGTAAGTGTAAGATAGGCCGCAGTTATAAACCATGCAGGAAAGAGCACTTAAGTCTATGTACTACTTGACTGATTTAGAATATACTGAAAATATGTACAAGGTTATTTATCAAACTGCTAAAACACAATTTTTCTACTTTTTTCTTGGAGCTTCTCATTGTTTACAAATGAGACTTGTTCTTGTTCAAATTTGTAGATTTGCTACTAATTAGTCTTTTCAGGTGTTTTAAACAATATTTTAATGTATTCCTTTCTTTTTAGGGCAGAATGGAGATGTAGTTTTGCCACAGACATACATAGTCAAATATTTAGGAACCCGAGACGCAAGAGGCCTATGGGGCATAAAACACACACGCCATCCTGTGGACGAATTAGTGGCACAAGCCAGATCTTTGCAATGTGGCACCACCCTGCCTTACCTACGGCTTGAAGTGTCCGGTAAGGGCGTGTACCTATCCGCCATGCCACAAAACCAAAATCAGAATTTCACACCTGGTCTATACCCTATTGAATCCATTTCATATGGTGTCCAGGATCTTGTGTATACAAGGGTATTTGCCATGATAGTTGTAAGAGACGGGGGTAATATGCTGGACAAACATCCTTTTCTCTGTCACGCTTTTGTCTGTGACAGTCGACAGAATGCCAGATCATTAACTTTGACTTTAGCCAAAGCCTTTCAAGACTATAGTAGATCAGTCAAAGGCTTACCTTCCCCAAGGAAGTTTGCTATTGATCTTAGAAGTCAAGAAGAGATTCAAGCGGATCTGGAAATACCTCAAGAATCGCATGCATAATGAAGTGTGTTATTGATAATTATGGACCGATTCTCGCAACAGACGATCGATTTCGACAGTGAGAATGACGTCAGAGACAATTTACAGTTGATATTTCATCGCTTCAGAAGTAATAGAGCTGTTAAAGACATTTTTTTGTATCTTCGCGTCACTGTAAATAGGTCTTAAGATGAGTGAATTGGTGTGTTTCACGAGACGGAGCTTTGGAGCCCGCTAAATAATTTCCTCAACTTTTTAAGAAGTTAATCGTTTACCGGTTAACGATTTTTAATCGTTTAACCATTGATTTTTCGGTTGAACCAAGTGATAATTTTCATGTAACGTCATTAATCTTTATTTAATAATAATTTGCTTACAATATTTTAGTAAATATTTCTTTCAGAAAATTAAAATTCATTAAAAAAGTTAATAATGAAATATATTTTACTTTTTTTGCAAACTTGTGGAATATTCCAACTGAATGTTCTATTTACCAACCAATCATATTCTCATTTTCTAATGTATATTTTACATAAACTTTTATTTGGATAATAAAGTTACAAAAAAATATTGTCGGTGCAGCGTTGGAAAACATTAAATATTAAAGTGAGAAGTTTGCTTTCAAAACATTTGAATTTAATACAAGATCTTTTTATTCGTAACAAAAAAATAAGGAAAGAGCACCTCCACTCCTTTATTTCGTTAAAAACTGTTTAAATTTTTCGGTTTGTTTACAAACGGCATCGTTAAAACAGTTTGGAGCGGGCTCCAAAAGCTCCATCTCAGGGAACTGGCCCAATACTTAAGAAAGATGTCTAAGAACGTTAGTTGCGGAAACAACACGCCAACCAGCCCATTTGCAAATAGAAGATTTGATCTTAGAAGGATGGAAACTTAAATTTATAACGGACAGTATAATAGGTATTAGATGATTTGATATTAATTATCTCTATCACGTAAAATGTGGTTCAAATTAGAAAAACGTTAGGTAAAAACAACGTTTAAATTTCAACGTTATGTAAAACATTTGAATTCGATAATGTTTGATCTAAGTTAAGTTAAATCTGAAAAATCTGATTTACTTTTTCAATATTTAACAAAAAATTAGGTTAATGTATAGAAAACTTAACCTTCTGCAGTCAGAGTACTTCAATAAGCTGTTTGAAGTAATGCAAACACTAAATGATTTAAATTACATAGTTTACGATTTCTAATATTCAAAAAATAATGTGTGACAATGAAAGACAAAAATTCTCAATTTTGAAGCTAAATTTTAAATTTCTTCTTCTAAATTTAAGATTTGAGAATTTCGATTTTACTGTATAGGTATCAGCAGAATTCAAAAGGTTAAAACCGCTAGATTTCGATTTTTAATGTTTTTCATAAGTAAAATATGGAAATAATTCTATCCGAGATCGAAATAGTTATATTATAGAATTAGGAATCCCTAAGATTGTTTTACAGTTCTAATATTTTAATAACGTAAAAGTGTTTACATTTGTTTTTCTAATTGATTGAAACACTATTAAAAACTAACTAATCAGCAGTCTAAACTTCAAAATATATCTAAATTTCTTTAAAATCGAGACAACATATCAAAATTATAGTAACAGAGAATTAACCCCTTGACTTATCATTTTGAAACTCAAAACTGGGCGGAATTATTAATTTCTTGATATAGAAATGATCTTTGATAGCACTGTAAACAACAACTCGCAACGGAATGTTGAAAGTTGAAGACGTCTGAGACACGTCAATTATTGTTTTGACATAAGAAACAAATGACGTCTCCCAGACGTCTTCGTATTTCAAGGGGTTAATTCCTTAGTTATAATGGAAAATAAATAGTAAATTAAATTAAATGAAATTTAATTGCTATCTAATAGTAATTTAATTTTAATTTAATGGTAAATTTAATATTATGTAACAGTAATTAAATTAGTGAAATAATATTTTTAAAAAAATTAAACATCTGAAAAAATTAGGTCAATATAGAAAGCATAAAACCGCTAGCTTTCGATTTTTAAATGTTTATAATAAATAAAATATGGAAGTAATTCTATCAGAAATTGAAATAGCTATGTTATAGAATTATTAATCTCTAAGATTGTTTTACAGATTCAATATTTTAATAATAACGTAATAGCGTTAACATTTTATTTGAAATTGATTGAAGCATTATTAAAAATTAACTAATCAGCAGTCTGAACTTTACAAAGTAATTATAATGTTTTTACTTTCCCCCAAAAAAAATCTAGATAATACACCTAAATTGCACTAACAGAGAGTAATATCTTCCTTAGAATTAGGAAGAAATAGTAAAAAGATCGTCAGTTGAGTACAAAAAACTAAAATCAATGTTTACCTCATACATAAGTCTTTCATCATTTAATTTATTTAAAACATAATTGATTGAAACATTGTTTAAAATTAATTAATCACCAGTGTAAACTGTAAAAATAATTAGAATTTTTGAAAAAAATTTTTCGTTAAAGTCTAGATAATATATCTAAATTATAGTGACAGATAGTTAATTATAAATAATAGTACGTAACAGAGAGTAATTTTTGTTAGAATGGAGAAGAAACAGTGAATTAAAAAGACTGTGAGTTGAGGGCAAAAAACTAAAGTTTTTTTTATTTTTTTTTATCTCATACATAATTTTTCATCGCTTACTCAGCTTCGGGCTTTTCGTACATTTTTTTTACTTAACCCTTTTGAATATAAGTAGGCCCAATCGTTAAAGTGTACCATCATACCAACATAACGCAGCCTGGAATGCTGTAATATGATGGTATCTGAGCATTTGTAATTTCCTTTTGATTTTATTATTTTAAAAAAGGGAAAGATTGTGATATTCAATTGTAAATAAAGTATTTTTTAAAAAAATAAAAGACTTCCAATTTTTCAAGGTGTTTTTACTGTCGCTACATTAACAGCATTATCGTTATTTATTTTTTAAATTACTTATAGGTTTTCACAAACACTAATTGAAAAGTTTAGTGCAATAGTAAAACCTGAATAATTGTAAAGATTAGAATAATAGTGTAAAAATTATATTTTTGAAGAAAAAAAATGTCAATTTTGAACGAAGTGACACTTTTGGAGAGAATTCAGATCAGGGTTGGATTAAGATATGGTACGGCATGGGATTGATTTGCAACATGGTGCCTTACATATATCTAATTAGCCAAAATGATTCTATATTCAGAAATATCGAAACTTTTTAAGAAACTGAATTCAAGTTGCGTTTGTTTCAAAGAAATTCAAAAAGAAAAAGCTTTATTAATTTTGTCAAAACTAATTACATTAAATATTAAAATACAATTAAATATTTATGTAAGCTAAAATGTCAGGTATCAAGTTGTTATTGTTAAGTAGTAGTCAGACTTATCTAAAATACCAATTTAAAAAATCGAATACGGCAAATTAGAATTTTTTGATTTTATTAAATTTTTGCCGGCCGAAAACACTAAGAAATTTTAAATACTTTCTAGAGGATTAAAGAAAATTAATCACAAAGCTCAAGCACTTGTGACTTGAAGCAAAAGCAAATAATACTTGAAATTAGGGAGTTGGGTGAGGTGTTATGTAAGCAAACTGCTGTTTGTAGAAAATGCAACACCATGAAAGAATCATCAGAATCAAATGAAATTTAATGCAGAAACGACTTGTACTGATACAAATAAATGATGAAATTTTCAAAACAAAAGAAACAAATTAAGCGTCCGAAATCAGTATTTGGTGCAGCCACCACGCGCTGCAATAAGTGCTGCTATACGACGTGGCATGGAGTCAAACAGATGTTGAATATCTGCTTGAGGAAGAGAATTCCATATCGCTTGTATGCGCAACCAAAGTTCGTCTTTGGAAACTGCAGGACGCGGATCACGAGTGAGACGCCGACCAACCATATCCCACACGTGCTCAATAGGCGACATATCCGGCGAATAAGCAGGCCAAGGAAGAAGTTGCATGCGTTGTGCTGAACAGAAGTCTCTAACAGTCCGCGCAACATGTGGGCGTGCATTATCCTGCTGAAAGATAGCTCCAGGGATGCCTTGAAGGAAAGGAACGACTTCGGGCTGTAGCACTTCACGGACGTATCTGTTGCTATTGAGATTACCCTCAATTCGTATCAAATTGGATCGTCCATGATACGAAATCGCACCCCAGACCATAACTTCGGGTGTTCGACCACTATGTCGTTCAATAATACACTCAGGAAGGCAGCGTTGACCGGCATAACGTCTAACACGAACACGGCCATCATGGGTCCACAAATTGAAGCGTGATTCATCTGAAAAGACAACTTGGTGCCAATCAGCTCGCCAGTCTCTGTGCTCAAGAGCCCACTGCCGACGCAGCCGTCGATGATCCGCCGTGAGGGGAATCCTGTATAATGGCACCCTTGCACGCAATCCACGGCGCAGCAGACGACGATGAATTGACGAAGCCGACAATTGTACACCTGTAGCAGTAGACCAATGTGCTGCCAGCTGCCTGGAGGAAGCTGTGCGATCATTCACCGCCATGCGGTGCAGGTGTCGATCATCGCGCTCTGACGTCACCTTCTGTCGTCCAGTGCCTGTTTTTCGAGTTGTTCGGTGCTCGTCGGTCCACTGCTTCCAAACTCGCATCACTGTGGAACTGTTCCGCTGCATACGAGCTGCTATTGCGCGATAGGAAAATCCTCCTTCTCGAAGGCCGATTATCCTCCCTCGTTCAAACTCCGTAAGTTGCTTGAATTTCTTATTCTTCCGTCGTGGAGGCATACTCAGGTCTCACTAAACGTTTGCCACTAACAAATAATCATAGACTATTTTCAACGTCCCGCTACAGCACTTTATTTATACGCTTTCAGCATCAATTCAGAGGGCGCTGCGCGCGCCACGCACGCGCGATGGCTCTGAAACTTTATTAATTTGCATAATATCCTATAATTGACATTTGCTGCGAATTTCATTTGATTCTGATGATTCCTTCATGGTGTTGCATTTTCTACAAACAGCAGTTTAAATAACATGACCGAATATTCATTTTTTATTGTCTTAATTTTTTTAGTTTTACACTCAAAATACATAATACATTTACAATTATTCTAACTTAACGCTTAAAAACATCATATAAAGTTTTAGAAAATTCTCGCAAATCAATTTTAGCTTCAAAAACTTGAGGGGCCCTTTAAAAAATTTGGGACCTGGGGCTGCAGACTCAGTAGCCCCCTCCTCACCCGGCCCTGATTGAGATTTGTCGGAGAAAGTTTTATTTTTTATGCAACTACATGATGAAAATTAATTATTTCACCTCATAACCAAACTTCGTAAATCTCAGTAGATGAAGGATACTAACTGACAATACTTCGTTTTCGGAAATTCCCGTTAAAATTTGACAAGAAATTGCCTCTCTTTTGAACGCAGATTCAAGCACGAAAGCCATGATGCGAGCAATTTAAGTGACTGTTACATATCTATATTTAAGTCGTGCGGAAAATAATGACACAAATATTGTCACAGAGTAAAATAATGTTAATTAACAAAAAACTATTATTACGCCAGATATAAATTCCAACCAACGTGAAATCACTTCTGTCATTGGCTTTGGTTTACCAAGTCGAATAGCTCTATGGGGATATTGGTGTATTAGCTATGGAGTATGGATAGTTAAATACGATTTTACTGAAGATTGAATGGGTTGGTCTTTTATCAAACAAAGCGTAGTTCGAGGGGCGTGATCAACAAAACCGACAAAGCTGCCATACTGACGTGATGGCACTGATTGTCCCAAACTGACATTATTTGCCACGGTCTCTACTCGTTGCTGAACTTAGATAACTAGCTGTAGACAATACACATTGAGGGTGTAAGGTCTGTTAAAGGTCCAAGATTGGTGGAAACTTTCTTTTCTTGGAACTTTGATCGTATAAACCAGGGATGGGGAAACTACGGCCCGCGGGCCAACTGTGGCCCGCCGGAAGATTTTATCCGGCCCGCGGACAGAATTTTAACTAGCCGATCAGTGGCGAATATATCTACTTTGTTTAAAACTATTTTTGTTGATTTCTTTTTTAACAAAGTACTGATGACCTTTTCACTTTCTCTATTTTTGTTCTACGAAACATAAATTAATTAAAATAGTTAGCACAAACAGCTTTAACTGGTAAAATGTTGACAGCAAAAGTTCTTTATAGAATAGCTGTAGATTAGCTCCAACTAGTATTTGTCTTTCTCGAGGAGCAGACATATGGAATCTAATATAGGTGAATTGTACTTCACATGATGCTGACTACGCGTTTTAAGTTCCAACGAACGGATTTTTCTGATGGCTCGAGTTCTAACATAATTTACTGCGTATGGAAAAGTTGCACACATACAATGTCATTGTAAATAATGGTGAAATTATTAAATGCATAAAATGGCTACTGCCTTTTTGAGTTATTTGTAAACATTTTTTTATCCCAAAATGGCAACTAAAAAACGCAAAGTTGATGTAGAGTGACGTGCACTCAATGATGAATTGACTTTATTTTATTTCAGAAGTTTTTACTCGGCCCACCAAACTTTTTTTTCTAGATTTTTGGCCCACGACCCAAAAAGTTTGCCCATCCCTGGTATAAACCATAATCTAAGTTTTTGGTTCAAGGTCTTGGATCAGCGTGTTCTACTTTCCAGTCAAAATTTTCTCATTTAACCAATCAGCTTCTAAATTTTCATGACGTCAGCGAGTATGCCTCTGATCACGTCATTTTGCTGTCCATTTGCATATATTTTTTACCAAAATAGATTAATCTGTTAGGATGTATATGTGGTATTATTAATTTAATAGTATTTAGTTTGTAATTTTAGATTCATGTAAGTGTCATTTTATAATGTTGAATATGAACTATACTCATCTGAAAGCTTTTCATCCAACCTATCAGTGACACTAAAGAACTTTGGTAGTGCTGACGAATTATCCAATTTCTTGGGCAGAGAAATTCCTCCAAGTCCTCAAATTCAAGAACTGGGACCGTATAAGCAGCCCTATAGTTTCGTTCTAACGCATCGACACCATGCAATAATGGATTTTACTATTCCATTTAAAAAAAAACTGGTAATAAGAACCTCAGATAAAAATTTTATAACTGCTAATAAGTTGCGGCAGTCACGTATCGTCCTTTCCATTTCAAGAAAAAATATAAAAATTAAATGTTCTTACTACCGGTTTTTTCTTTTCCTTTGATATGCACCAAAATTAACCTTTAGAGGTCGAAAACATAAAGTTATAGGAAGCATAAGATTGCATTAGGGTAGAAAAATTTGTGAGTTGTCAGATCAGCTCATCTTGATACAATGGAATCTTGTTTTATTCTGTTGTTGCTGTTGTTAATTTACGTCGCACTAGAGCTGCACAATGGGCTACTGGCGACGGTCTGGGAAACAACCCGGAGGATGATCCGAAGACATGCCATCACAATTTTGATCCTCTGCGGAGGGGATGGCACCCCCGCTTCGGTAGCCCGACGACCTGCGCGCGAAGTCGAGCACTTTACGGTAGCACAGTTTAACGAGGACCAATACCGCACACCCTCGGTCCCTACGCAGACCGATCCAAGTGGTCACCCACCCGCACACTGACCGCAGCCAGTGATGCTTGACTTCGGTGATCTGCTGGGAACCGTGTCTTAACGATCAGTCCACTGCGGGACGATCCTTCTACTACTAAAGATATTTCACGTCAACACTGTAGTCGACGTAAGCCAGATGCAGAATTCGATCAGCCATCGCCGGGATTCGTACCCGGTTCACCTCATTGGAAGGCGAAAGCTCTATCCCCTGAGTCATCACGGCTCCAGAAGAATGTTTTGAAAATATGCTGATGTTCCTGTACATTCTAAGCCACATTTTCTCGAGTTCCCTGAAATGTAATTTAGTAAACTTTTCCACCAACGCTCACTAGTGTACCATCTGCGTCAGAGCGTTAAAGTCATGTTCAAATGCTATTTTTATTGTACATGAATGAATTTAAACAATATGCTTCTTTTTTTAAAACTTCACAATAAATATTTTCACATACCACCCGTCTGGACCCGAACATATTACCAGAGATACGCGTACCATAGGTGGAGATAAATCAATTCTCCCCAGATTTCACTTATTTGAGTTAAACATCGAAAATCCAGTTTATTTCTTTTTCCCCCATCAATTTTACGAACGTCCGAAACCGCCGGTTGAGTTGATTTTAATTTACATGACCTATTTCTAATCCTCCCAAGTTGCATCATACCGGTAGATTAGTTTATTTTATTTTTTTAGTTGAAATAATTGTTTTTACTACGTATTGTTACAGCGGAAGCATGCATGCAGCGAAAAAAAGAAGTATTTACGATGCTACGGAATATTGGTTTGTCTGCATACAATGAAGTCATTAGACATCCCAAATTCTTGCTAGCCTTGATATAAGTTTGAAAAATGAGGAAACACTTTGTTTCAATCATTTTATTATCGTTGCACCGAAGAGAAAGAATTGAATAATTACATTTTATTGGCAATAAAACAAATTTGCTTGTCAAATAACACGAGACTTTTATATAAGAGAACATAGAAAGCTAAAATATTATAAATATACATTATTTTATTTTCTCCGATTATTTCGATATAGAGATTAAAGGTTTAACTAAAGTTCAAATATTTAAAAGGTTTATATAAGCGAGATCAATGTTAATGCGAATTCTTGGTACGGAGTAACTGTTTCAGGGTACGACCTACTTTTTTGCGTCGATTATAAATAATATATAATAATATTAATTTTATTAAATATACAATACTGGTGTTAAAAAAAATCTGATTTCTGCTATTAATTCAAGAAGAAAAAGAAAACTGTCCGTAATTTATACTACTTATTATTAGTTAATATACAATGATTCAAGAGGACGAAATATACTAATTAATAAGAGCAAATGATATTTTAAGTTACGAAACCAAATACAGAAACGTACTTTCTGTGTTTAAATATACCTTTTTTACGATTAGTATTTCTGACGCCCTAAATATAGGGAATATATCAGCAATCTGGTAAATACTGTACCAATAGTTTGGTCAGGAGAACGGTCTAAGGTTTGGACTAGAAATTGAATCTTATAATTCGTATTTTTTAGATTTGATTTCTCGGGAACTATTCGATCGATTTCACTTAAATTTTTTTGCCATGTAAAAATAAATTCTTTAAAATGAGGGAAAAATCTATATGCTTTACAGTTAAAAGGTTTTCAAAGTATTATTAAAAAAATAATAAATATTTAATAGTTATTTTTCGCATGGAATTATCCTTGAATAAACGAATTTTATAATTGTGCGCGAAATTTTTTCAATTCGCTTAAAAAGTTCTCGAGATATGGGGGAATGCGCAAAAAATAAAATTAACATTAACTGGTCTAAACTTTGGACAGCACTCCTGGCCAAACTATTGGGACCATATTTCCTAGATTGCGGCTACCTTCTATATTTTGGGAGTCAATTATTCCGAATCCATCGAAAGAAAAGGTATGTTTAAACGGAGAAAGTACGTTTTTGTGCTTGATTTCGTAACTTAAAACATCGTCTGCACTTATTAATTATCATATTTGAGGTACTCCGTGGAACCATTAAGATTGTATCCCAAAACGTGAGGATCCAATAATTAGATCAAAAGTTATTAAGAAAGATCCGTTTTTAATTTGAACACTGTACTTTAGTGCTTATAAGTTATACCCCATATTTTTACATTATGGTTTTATCTGCATATAACTACACAGTCAGAACTCAATGATCCACATGAATGAATACTCCTTTACTTTATTTGCATTCCACCATCTTATCAAAACACCACAAAATTCAAGTAAAAGATTAATGGGAAAAGGCCCGCACGCGACCTCAGGTGCTCAGATATTTAATAGAGTTATGTTCAGCTCATTAAACTGAAGAAAATGTGCTAGTAAAAGTCGTTAATTTTAATCTCTTTCAGTAGATTTGCATTGCCTTTACTACCATTAGGAAAAATATTTTCTGAACTACTATGATTCCGTAGTCGATTGAGTTTTTCCAGATTTACTGGTGGAAGTTCGCAAAATATCCCTTTCTGAACTTCACTGCTGCTTTGTTTTGATGAGGAAGTTAGTATACAAGATTATGCAAGTTCATTGCATCAAAATTGAATTATTCGCTGCCTATTTGATCACACAAATACAAATTGTTATATTGCTGATTAAGGTAGTTTGATATGATCCGAAAATTTTCCGTGGGTCTCAAGGATTTTTCAGGTCAATCCAGATGTATTAAATTGTTTGTGTGTTCATAAAACTAGTCGCATATTCGTTCAACCTGATGAATTTTGCCATTGTCATCTTGAAAGGGGTATAGGTAAGATAGGGGTATCAGCTGCGTATTCGTTGTGAAGATGTTGCACCAGATCATTCAGAATATTAAAATAAACATACTTGTTCATTGAAGTGGTTGTTTTTATTAAGTCTCTATCTATAGAAAGAAAAACGTCCCAGACCCACCTCCAGTTTTTTATGATTTCTCTAGGGATGGATAATTTTTATGCCTAAATTCCGTGTAAACTCTCATAATTTGCACCCGGTTGCAGAAATATTTGTAAAAGTAATGTCGGATGGTGTAAATTGTTCTTAAAAATTGGCTATCTGCAGCGCCACCTTTTAAAAAATGACTTGTTTGTCCATGATTTTCTACTCTGTAACATGATTAAATAATCTTGGAAGGGAACATCTAGTTATCATGCCAGGGTGGCCACAGACTAGAGAAACTTAAATAGAGGTGTCAACTGTTTCATGATGTTGTCGTAAATAACGGCTTTAATTTCATTTCACATTTAGAAATTCAATTGGTCTATTGTAACACAGATATTTAACTTGCAAATATTTTTAGTCGACAGTAATTAGTTGAAAAAATTTGTTTCCATGATTTTCTACTTTTTCTGGAAAACCATTTCCCGTGGTTTTACTCTTGAAAAAAACCATTCGAACTGAAGAAACAACTCAACGTAAACCAATGCGATACGGTTTACCCTGCACCACTATTCGAATGACGTATCTTCGTATTCACAGTAATCGCCAGCACACTAGTCTGGTGTCTGGAGGATATCTCGTGATGCCTAGACAATACCTTTAGTTTCATTGAAAAGAAAAGTATCTTGTGATAATTAGTTTTATCTTCATTGAGATTCTTATGTCCCTACACGATGTAAGAAATCGTGAACTACGATGTAAGAATGCGCTAGTTTTGACCATTTCTTATCTTAACATCAATAATGATCAAAGTCCTCCTGACACATTCGCACTAAATAAATTATTCTGCACAAATTTGCTATTCAGTTTTTTTCTGTTTCAGTTCGTATAAAAAAAGTTAATTCAGAAGAGAAGTTTTCCACCAATGATGCTGTAAGTGGCATCAGCTTGTCGAGCATAACCACTTTACTTCTTGCCAACTAAGTTTGAGAGCTGGATGCAATGCCTTAAAAAATATAAACTGTTGTCTTGTCTTCATGTAAAAAATATCAATATTTAAATTAATCTTTAAATCAAATGCACTCCTAAAATGTTTTTTTTTTTTTTTTTTTTTTTTTTTTTTTTTTTTTTTTTTTGAAAAGAAAAATTTTTTGAAAACAATTGGTATCGAATTGTATAAGATCTTCATAGCAAAATTGCTTTATTTGAACTGTTATCCATATCAAAAAGTGTTTTTCCTTTAAGACAACGTTTTAAACTTTAGTTACTTTTAAATTTTTAAAAGTTCACTATCAGCGAGAATTTCACACAATATACAATGATAAAAAACCATTGGAAAATTTACTGTTAAATTGCTATTTCGTTCCATTCAAATAATACTAATGTACTTTTGTTATTATAAACTCATACAGAGTGATCTAAATATATTATGTTTCCTTTCATTGTTTTTAGATTATTAAAATAATTTTCCCTTTCTTTCAAAGAAACAATGACAATTTTTTTATCTTCATTTTAGCAAAATATTTAAAAAGATTACATTCACTGTTATTTAAATATTTCATCACCTTTTTTTTCTCAAACAAGGAACAAAGTTGAAAACAATCCAAAAACAAACAAGACATTCATGCATTTGAATTTCCTTTAGGTGCATATTAGTTTTTTTTGTTTTCTTTTGTGGCAAAGAGGAAATTTTTTAACCAAATTCTTTTGTCGTGAGGAAGATGAAGGCTGACCTAAATTTTCCTGGAAAAGTTACATCAATGTTCCATATTAAGTTTTATTACTATTATTTTCTAATATACAGTAACAAAATATTTGAATAGAATGATTTATAATTAAAAATAACACCATCTTTTGTAACGCGGAAAAAAATGAAGCTTATTTTTAAAGAATAACTCATTCGTCTAATTTGGTTTCATATTTTCGCTGGCTGATGTATCCTAAATTTTCATGGGAAAATTACAATTAAAAAGTAGTGAATGTTGGTGGCTCCGGATATAGAGCGCTCCCATCGAGTTAAATTGGGTTCGAATCCCAGTGATTGCTGGTCGATACGAATTCCGCACCCGGTTCTCTCCGACCACAGTGCTGACGTAAAATATCCTTAGTGGTAGGCGGATCATGGGTTAAAGTCCCCTTGCTGTCAAGGTAACCTTGGGAGGATTTCTCTCCATGTAACTCAAATGCGGGTTAGTTCCATCAAAAATTCTCTACGAAGACAAATTTCTCCCAGATTCAGGAGTTCCTTTGTCATCTGGATTGAGTTCAAAATTACAAGGTTATGGAGTTGAACATGGGTAGAAGTAAGCTCAAATTGGGCCGGTTACGAAATAAAATAATCTTAATCTATTGGTAGAAATATTCTTTGATATAGTAATGATTTATCAGTGTGAATAATACTTTTTTTTTAGAACAAAAAATCCCAAGAAAAGTAACTGCAATACAGAAAAACTAACTCGACTCTTTTTTAACACGATGAAAAATGAGGATTATTTACTGAATATAGAAAGCAAACAAAAAAGTTATTTCCCTGAATAACTTTTGTTCTAATGATTTGGTTTTTCTGATATAAATACTGAATGGTTGACCTCAAATATTCTAATTAGTGCTAACTATTAAGTTAAGAATCTGACACAAGAATTTTTGTTTTCTCTGAATAGATATACCTTTTTACGACGGACGTGAATTTTTGACCATCAAATTTTAAAGGCGGTGTGCAGTCACAAGATCAGTCGAATGTTTGCACCTCTTTAAAGTTTAATTCACTCTTTGATTATTTCACCATATCTCGGGAAGCTTTTAAGCGAATTAGAGCATTTTTTACGCACAATAATAAAATTCGTTTATTACAAAGATAATGTCACACAAAAAATTATATTTATAATTACTAATTATTTATTTTTTATTATTTTATTCAGAAGTGGTAGAAAAGTCTTTGAATTGGAATTTTTATTTCATTTTAAATTGTCCACCTTAAAACACAAAATATGAATGAAATAATTCTTGAGAAACAAATTTTAAAAAAACGACCTTTTTTTAAATTTTAAGACTCAGAAGCTATTTTACCGATTTCATTTTTTTTTGTATTTTGTCAATTTAAATCATGAAATTAATATGCATTGATATTATAGTTAATACCTTATTATTAAAAAAATTTCGACCCTAATTAAATAAAATAATAATAAATAATTATTAAGAATTACTTTTATCCTTAGATAAAAGAATCTAAAATTTTGTGCATATGTTTTAATTCACGTGAAAAACTCTTGAGCTATAACAAAATAGGCAAAAAAGTAATATCATTAATAGGTTTAAACTTTTTATTGCTCTTTTGACTTAACTATTCTGACCATATTTTCAAAATTGTGGTAACAGCTCACATTTTTATGTTCGAAATCCAAATCTGTTAAAATTAGAATTGGTATATAAATTCAGAGGAGAGCCTTCTGCCTTTTAATTAATAGTTAGTACTTGTTAATTTTCATATTTGAGGTCACCTTTTTGAACCATTGAGATGGACACTTAGTTTGGGAAAACCCGATCACGAGAGCAAAAGTTATTCAGATTGATAAACCTTTTCATCTCCCTGCTCACACTTTTCATTTATACCTTTTATAAGAACATTTCTTATAAAGTAAGGACTTGTGGTACAAATTCTTCATGGTAATAAAGTTAAGAGTAAAGTTATAAACTAGGCATTATTGTCGTTTATCAAGGAGAAGTAAGATATTTTTATCATATAAAATTTATTTATAATATTAAATTCTATGTTTGGATTTCAAACTTTTACGTTAATATTTTTTGAGCTGAACTGAAAAGAAGAAGAAAACATATCAGAAATGAAATTTTTTTGAAATTCACTTAAAAAAAAGTAAACGCACTACTACTTTTCACTACTTTCTGCATTATGTAAAACGAAAACTACTTTGGTAACAATGAAAAAGTAGAGCATTTTTTAAAACAAAATGTTCAAAATGTAGAGAAAACATGGAAAAATTACAGAACAATGAAAAAAGGGGGAAGTAAAATAAAAATAAAAATAATAACAAAAAAGATTCCGGAAAAAAACTCGAAAAAAGGAAAAAAAAATTATTAAAAATGAATAAAAATCCGGAAAATAAAAGATATAATCCTTTCATCAACTAGCACGATTATATCCGCTAAAGGGAGACATTCTTTTCGACTGTTATCAAGTAAAATAATAAAAAATAATAAATAATTATTAGAAATTATTTTCTGCTCGGAAGTATCTTTGGATAAACGAATTTTATAGTTGTGAGCAAGATTTTTTTTAAATTCGCTTGAAAAGTTCCCTGGATATGGCAAAATACATAAAAAGTCAAATTGACATTAAGAGGTCCGTTTTTGGACTCTACTCTTGACCAAACTACTGCGACCATATTTTACAGATTACGACTTCCTCCTTCACTTTAAGGTTCAGTGTTTGTTTATTCAAAGAAAGTACGTCTTCGTGTCAGATTTTGTAGCTTAAAATATCGTCAGCGCTAATTAATTAGCATTTTTAAGATCACCCCTTGAACCATTAAGATTGAGTCCTAGTACATGAACATCCGATCATTAGATCAAAAAATATTCTGGGTGTTTTTGTACGTTACAAAATAGATGAGCATCATTTCAAAACTAATAATATAAAGTTTAATAACTTAAGTTTTACCAAGAGAAACAGTTGTAGTTACAAATTTTTAAGTGTTTTCCAATTGCTGATTTGTTGAATTTGTTCTTATTTTCGATTTTGTGTTTTTGTCTGAATTATGAATTAGTCAATTAAATGTTTCGTTATTTCGGTCTTAAAACAAACCTTAGGTGTCAATTTGTCTATCTTTTCATAAACATCAGCTACAAAAAATGCACTGCCTCTATACTCTGTTGCAAGTTAAGAAAAAAATGGAGTTAGCCTGTTTGCATCTAAGTGTACGTTAAATGGATGCCAAGATCCAAGCGCGAACGTATATCAACATCGCGAACTCTTGAAACGGCGAAGCATGGCCTTCTTTTTGCTTAAAAAAATAGCACGAATTAAATTTCTGTCCGACGAGTTTAACTTTTAAAAGCTTTTATATTGTTTTGAAAGCAAAATTATATAATTTGATTGCTAAAAAAAAACGGAACTATATGCAGTCGCAGATGATTATTTAAATCCTTTACCGCAATGGTCTTTTCTTAACTTGCAACGGAGTACAGTTATCGTTTAAAATAATTTTCATTTAGTTTTTCTCATATTGTTATTGAACTATTGTTTTTAACTGAATTAGATAATTCAAGGAGACATTAATCATTAACGCCTCACGCATTGAAGACCTACTATTTTACTCGTTACAATCAACCAGATTAGTGAAATTAAAGCTTTCGTAATCAATAAATTATTACTTAGTTTCCTAATCTTCTCCTAATGCATTACAATCATAATTAATTTATTTTCTACGAATTATGGGTTAAAGTAATAACGAAAGGCAAGGTGAACATCCATTCTGTTACCAAGGTAACGCTGTACAAAACATCAATGACTAATAAAAAAATTGCGTGTCGTGGCAAAAGAATTACAAAATGAACTGATCATCATTTATTGGCCAATGTAACACGCGAAACAAAAATAAAAGTTATGGATTGCAAATGATAGAAAATTCTGATATTTTTAGGTCTTCGAACAAAGTTAAAGTGTTTAGTTCATTGGATTTTTTTGCTTGAGCCATGGTTATTTTCACTGTTTCATAATATTTGTTGAACGAAAAAGTAAACAATTATGGTTATTCGTGTGAAATGCAATTATGACGTTTTTATTAATCTATCATAAAGATACTATCGTTAAAGTTTTAAACTTAAGCAACGCGTTAACCCATGAAACGACTTTGTTACCATTTTAAGAACATGCCCATTTATTAAAAACCCAAAAACCGATTGCTCAATTGAATCATTCTTTACCCATTTTGTGCCCAGCATCCTAAAATGAGGACGGCTTCTTTTTCCTAAAAGGAAAAAAATGGTAGTAAATGTGGTAGTGGTTTTGCCTACCATATTTTATTAATAATATAAATACTTATTACTTATCTGACGCACATTGTTTTTATTAAACATTGTTTTTATTAAAGCTTAAAGTGGTAGGTAACAGAAAAAAATATCCCGTTTGACAAAACAAATATGTACAATGAGCAAAATAAATAAATAAAGAAACGAACCACCTTGTATTACTTTTTATCTAATAATCGGATCTTCGCGTTTTTGGACTCAATGGTTTGAGGGGGTGATTTCAAATATGCAAATTAATTAGTGCTGACAATATTTTAAGTTACGAAATCAGACACAAAAACGTACTTTCTCTGAATAAACATAAATTTTTTGCAACAGACTTGGATTTTTGACCCCCAAAATATAGGGGGACAGTCGCAATTTGGTTAATATGGTCCCCATACTTTGGTCAGGAGGGAGATTCAAAATGTGAACCTCTTAATGTTAATTTTACTTTACGTATTTCGCCATACCTCGAGATTTTCGTAAGCGAATTGAAAATATTTTGCACACAATTATAAAATTCGTTTTTTCAAAGATGACCATGTGAAAAATTATTTTCAGCAAGTATTTATTATTTTTTAGAATTTTACTGAATAATAGATGGAAAAATTTTTGAATTGTAAGGTATAAAATTTTTTAGGTAATTTTAAAGTATGTAATTTTGCATGGTAAAATGCAAAACTTGAGCGAAATAGGCTGAATAGTTCCTGAGAAATCGAATTTTAAATATTAAATTTCTTTAAAATTCAATCTCTCAGGAAATATTCAACCGATTTACCCGAAATTTGGTGTTTTGCCATGGCGTAAGAAATTGTATACAATTCAAAGTTTTTTGGACTATTATTTAGAAAGATCATAAAAAATAATAAACACTAACTATTCTTTTTAATGGAATTATCTTTATAAAAACGAATTTTATAATTATGTACAATTTTTTTTAAATTGCTTAAAAAGTGCTCGAGATATGGCTACATACGCAAAAAATAAAATCAACATTAAAAGGTCCAAACTTCTGACCAAACTATTTACCATATTGCGGGCACTCCCCATATTATTGGTGCCAGAAATCCGAATTCGTCCTAAAGAAGGTAAGTTTGTCTATTCAGAGAGAGTACGTTTTTGTGTACTTTTTTGAAGTTTAAAATATCGTTTGAACTTATTAATTAGCATATTCGAGGTCACCCTCTCGAACCATTAGATCAAAAGTTATTGGATTAAAAGTTTTTCAGGGTGGTTAGTTTTGTTCGGCGCACTGTACAACCACTTTTTTTATATAGGCATTATAGACCACTTTTTGTGATTAGGCATTAATGGGTCCTTAAAAACTAAAAAGTGGTAGCGAAAATAATTAAATAAGATGTATTTTAATTTATAAGTGTGTATTATATTAACAGCTTCAAACCCTTACATAATGAAATCTACAGCCTCATACATTTTTGACTTTTTAACCACCACTAGTTTAAATAATTGAAAAATATATGTATAAAATGATGGAAAGATCATGTCAAATCTATTATCAATAAAACACAAGCATGTCACAATTCACAAATTTTTCCACTCTTAGACTTAAATACTTACTCTACATCTCAATGATCTGCCCCATTCTAACTTAGGCCATCTCCATCCTGGTGTAACAACTCCTCATCACTCTTAGAGAAACTCAAAAGATGCCAGAACAAAATACTCCGAAAATTAACAGATGAAAGCTGGCATATCTGATATTAAAACATATATCGCGATCTCAACATTGATTTTTAAACCATCATATTACAAAGCTAAATTGCAAAGTTTTAAAAAAAGCCATAAGCCTCAGGCCAATGGCAGCCTATGTTTACAGCGACGCACCTTTATCAAAAACACAAAATATTTAATTTTCACTCCAGTTAGCATTCCAGTTACCAGAAAGAACCAACTTGAAGTTAAAATTCCCAATGAAATGATATGCTTGGAAAAGATCAGGGCCGCAATTGGCCCTAAGTGCCTTGCTAAAAGATCAGAATGTTTCTATATCAGGGCTGTTTGCATCATGGGAAAGAGAAAAACTAGTAAAACCATTTCCTTACTCATTTGTTTTCAAAAGAAATGAATATCCGTGATTACCAAGACTTTTTATCAATTATCTTCCACTTATGAAAACAGTATTCATACTTCATAATTTTCGATAAGTCTTAATAGCCTTTTTTTCCTCCAGAAGCGCGCTAGGAATAAAATGGTTTGAATATAGAATTGCATTGAATTTAGTATCACATTCTCTTTAAAATGATGCATGCAGGTTTGGCATTTTGTAACAAATAACGGTATCTATAAGCATGCAAATTTAAAAAAACATAAAAGCTTCCAAAAGTGTCCGCAGTTTTGATCACTATTCTAAGGATATATCCAATTGTTAATTAATCGTGGTAATTACAGCCAGTTCCCTCCTCCAGTTGAAGGGTAAAAGGAATTGTCCTTACAACCAGTATTTTACCTGTTTCAGGAAAAATGTTAACCACAAAAACGATTTCAACTCTATTTAAAAACCTTTTAGCTCACCTAATCCATTTGAGATTTGCCATTTACGAACCCCACCTCGTGAATGAGCTAGATTTTAACCACACCTCTGACCTAATTGTAAAATACTTCGAAATTCGTTAATGAATTAAGATTTATTAGATCATTTTTTTTTTTAAGGTTACGTTAAAAGATCAAAACATACTTTTTGGCAAACATCTTTATTTTTCGACTGACGCCTATTATAAAAAGCTTTCGCTAGAAAATAACGCAATTATTTTTCTGAAATTTTTTTTCTTAGGTAGGTTAAACACTACTTTCTGGCTTGATTTGATCAGAAAAGAATGTTGCTGTAAAATTATTGATGGATTTTTCGCGACTCCGCCCTGAAATTATGTGCTTGTTTTCTTTTTATATGTTACATAATGAACTAACCAGATTTCATATTGAAATTTTTACATTAAAATAAATAAACTTTTTTTCCGTAATATACTGTGAAAACCTCTTTTATGAAAGAATATTCTTTGCTGGGTAGAAAATTTTAATAAATAAATTTTGTTAAAGAATTGTGGTCATCGCGTGCATACATATTCAAATGCGGTTGATCAAAAACCTCGTTGTTTCAGAGATAAAAACTCTAATAATTTTAGTGGTTTATATTATAGTCAAAAATAAATGGTACAGTTTTTAGCCCACCACCCCTGAAAGAATTAAGAAAGTACAATAATGTTAGAAAACATTTGTATCTATTCTCTTCCAGGACTCATTGTACTCCAACAAAAGAATTCAAGCGATGGTAAACCAATCATGAAAGCAAGGTTGATATTTCTTTGATTTAGCAAACACTTAAATTTAAATAACTTTCACTCATTTGATATCAGAGTTCCTATGTGCACATATTTGGGTTAACTAATTGTCGTGGTGATTAGGAATCTTTTATAATGCAGGAAATCAGGGTTCATCTGCATTTTGCGAATATTGTCTCCATTAAAAATAAAATCTACGACGTGCTTCCTGATATTTCTCAGAAACGAACGGATACAAGAGTTTCTAATAATATCCTATAATATAAGAGTGCCAATCACGAAAAAAAGCGAGCAAATTTTAAACTATTCCAAAGAACGGGTATTTGTAACGTGTGATTTTGTATCGTATTAGTTGTAACACTTACAGATAGCTGTTAGGATCCATATCTAGTTTTTTCGCTCGTTAAAAATTCTAGTAATGAGAAAAGTGCTTTTAGTATGGTTTTGAAAAAAAGGGTATTTTCCAGAGTCAGCTTGAGCAGCGGTTCCCAATTATTTTCGGCTATGGAACGCAATCGACTTTCCTTTAGCGGAACTCCGAAACTTAATGAAAAAAATATTTTTATTAGAAATTGTGAACGCAATAATTAATGAACGACTGTTAATTATTTTAAAATTATTGAAATTTTATTAATCATTATGAAAATATCTGATGAATGTTGAAGAATGAAATTTTTTCATCATATCGTTTTATCACAATTATCCTTAAAATTGGGTTCTATGTGAGACAGTTGAATTTGCAGGTCTTGAGCAGCGTCTAGTCTAGTTCATAATTTTGTTTTAGTGTATGTATATACTGAAAATGAATGAGTTGAAATATGATTTTCATCGAAATAAAAACTTAAAATGGCGAAAATAAATGACGATTTTTCTAAGTTTCTTTTTGCCTCAATCACAGTAGAGCCCGCCATTTACTAAACCTTTAGTTGATTCTGCAGGTTTGAAGATTAAACACTCTCTAATTTAATGCCTTATATATCCAATAGGTTATTTCCATATTTTTATTACTTTCTTAATTAAATTCTGTTATATTATAAATTTTACTATAAACAAAAAAAAGAACAAAAAAACAATCGATATTGATAATTTATCAAATTTTTGTAACAACTATAATCAGTAACACATGTTATTACTTATTTCTCTGTTGGTTTAAAAGAATTAATAGAGCGGGCCAAATAAGTAATCAATAACAAATGTCATTAGTTATTTTTCTGTTAGTTTAAAAGAATTAATAGTGCGAGCCAAACAAGTAAATATGTGTTCTGCCGGGCAATAGAAAAATCATCTTAAGCGATAAAATATTACAAATTGTAACTTTTCTAGATTTGGCATTTTTATAGAATAAGTTATATTTCAAAAATTAAAAAGAACATTGTTTTATCAGTTTTCAAGAATTCTATTTTAGCGTTCTAGCGATAGAAAGAAGATAGTTGTCAAGCCACTTTTCTCGAAATTTATCGTGATGTACTTATCAACGTGAAAATAAATTTAAGAAAACGATCAATAGTAAGAAGTTAAATTATTTCAATCATATCGTAATTTACTTTAGAAGTTAGGAAAAATGTACTGTTCTCTTCTTTGACATTGGAAATTCTTTACGAAATATTCAAAAGTTTTAATATTGGAAGATATAATTTATTTGTTGTATTGTAGACTCTAGATTTTATTGAATCAATATCAAAGAAATAACCAAACGATACAGTGAATTTCGTAAATTCGATTAAAACGAAAACGATAAAATCATCATCCAACACGTAGTTAAGTTTAATACCACAAGAGAACGCTGTTTATGTTAGGTCGAGAAGTATTACCATTTTGTTTCGTTTTATAGAAAGATGTCTCATTTTTTACATACTCTAGCAATAACGTAGACTTATAATAAATTGACGTTAATTTCGATCAAAAAAAAAAAAAAAAAAAGATTTTAAGATAAGAGAACATTTTATTTAAAAACTAGCACAGAAAATACATAAAAATATTAAGTGCTAAAAAAATATTTATACGTGATTTTTTAATAGCTTTTTTTAATTGTTCAAAAATTTCTACGTGCTAACTTGATCTCAAAAGAATATCAAAATAATTGAAGCAGTTTTCAGAAATGAATGAATAAATAATTTCTGTGTAAAAAAAATATTTATATATTTATTTAAATAGAAGATGTTATTCTTTGTTAAACAATCGCATAAGACTTTTCTTCGACCATAACAAGATTGTTTATTTTTATGAGATTTACTTTCAATTCAAAAGATGCAATACGAACATAAATTTCTAATAGGGAATAAAAAAACAACATATAATGATAATAATCTAGCGCCATTGTATAATCTCGAAGCACAAAGCAATCTCATTAAATAAACCAAGCTGTCTTGTTACTTTTGTTGTTTGTGTTTATCTCTATATTAATAAACATTCATGTTCGAGAATACTTATTACTGTTGTGAAAGGTTGCTCTGAAATTATATGAATGACCAAGAAGAAAAAAAAATATTCCGTTGCACTATTATGCATGTGATTAAGGTCGGTGATTTTGCCAGGGTTCTTTGACCCTTTTACATATGACTGTCGAACATGAGGCTAGAATGAAACGTCGGCTTTGATTATGTTTTTATTACTTTTATTATTATTTCCTTCGACCGCAATTGTTGACATTGCATCTTTTTTTCCTCCAGGATTTTTAATAGCCTTTATCTGTGGAGGATTCGAAATTCTAACCTTCAAGTTATAGAGAGTAGCTGTAATTTGGAAAATTACGTCCCTATGCCTTAGTCGCAAGGAGGTCGAAAGTTTGGTTGTCTTTTGAAGGCTCCGTCTTAACATGAAATGATGCTTTTTAGCGAATAAGCTATTTTTTATAACTGCTGTGAGTTTACAACTGTTACTCACGACAGTTAGGTCAAGTTAAGCCTATCTAAAGCTTTGATATCTACGCTTATTTTGAAAATGGCTCAAAACGTCAATATGGAAAAAAGCTACAGCTTTGTGAAAAAGAAAAGCGTTTGTGGTCTAATTCTTTAATATTTAAAAACTTTTTTATTATGCACTACTTGGGCTCATAAAAATTTGCAGAAACTGAGAATAAGGCAATGATTTTGATCAATTTCATGTAGGTGGAAAAATGTCGCCAAATTAACGATTTTTGAAAAAGTTTAATAACTTTTAAAATATTTAAGCTATTAATCTGTTCTAAAGCCCAGATAATACTTCACGGTAAGTGTCAGGATCCTGATTCCTCTCCCACGCATTTAATTGCCCCTTGACCTGAGGGTCAAGGACACTGGAAGTGTCGTCCCCTACATTTGGGGTGGAGCGAAGGACTTTTTCTTATGAGAAAGAATATTTTTAGATCAGTATTAGTTTGAACGTGGAAGAGTTGAGCATTAGCTGGACTAGGAGAGTGAAGGTATGAACTGGAAGGGAGCAGGAGAGCTCCGGACTTTAATGCCATGTAGATTATGTATATACTCATATTTTACTTTTTACTCATAATTAATCCAGAGATGACGAAATAAATACTTATACCTGAAATAATCCTTTGTCATCCTTATTGAGGATTTCATTAACACAAACCGAAGGAGAAATGTCTCACAGTAAGATTATATTACATAGTTTAAAATCATCGCATTGCATCAAGTGTAGGGTACTTAAACTGTGGCTTTTTTATTTTGCTTGGCGACAGAGCTTCGAAAAACACAGTTAAATATTGTTTCAAAGTTCTTTTGCAACGGGAAATAGTCACAGTTTGAGAGCCTTAAAGTCGAAGTAAAGTTTTACTTTTAAAATATATCACTATCTTGCTAAAGTTTAAACTTTAATAATTTTAAAACAATATATATATATATATATATTGATATTTTCCACTTGCCATTGCTCACCTGGCCTCGGAATTGTTCGCGCAGTTATCAGATCGCTTCACTCGTTCATTTCACGTGTCGTCCAACCCACAGGACGAATCACTGATTAAGCAAGCAGTGTAAAATTAAATTATAGTGGATTGATATTCGTTCGAAGAAACATAACTTTATTATTTTAAAAATTAATAGGAAATTTAAACTATGACATATGGTTGGTTCATCTTGAGTTCTATGACATATGGTTGGTTCTATGACATATGGTTGGTTCATCTTGAAACATAAGGGTACGCGGATGCCAAAATATCTCAATTCCACTGCTAAAAGTTTTAAAAAGTTTCAATCCTTAAGGCAGAACACCACTGCGATTTTCTTTTACAAAATCTATTTAAAGAGAATTTATGAATTTTTATAATTTAATGAAACATATATTTACTGTCAAACTCGTTTATTGTGCATCAAAATTTTATAGGGCTTAACGAAGTAGGGTTGCCACAGAAAAAATGAACAAAATAGTTGCTTTTAGTAGCCTAAAACATGAAAATAGTAACCAAAAACTAGGAAAATAGTTGCCTAAATAAGAACAAAAATTCATCAAAAATATGACTAAAATTTTGTTAATGACTTAATTGTCATATACCATGATCCATTCAGCCAAGTAGGTGGCAAATATGATAATTTTTATATAAGCGTATATGTTTATATACAGGTTGATTCTAAAAAGATGGGCAAAATTTTAGGAAGTGATAGTACACACCCAAGCAAACAATTTTTATCAAAGAGTGCATGGTCGAAAACAAAACGCAAAACCGCTAGAGGGAGTCAAAGTTTATATTCCTATATGAGGCAAAAACACTCAAGGAACGATGAAGTTAAGTTATAAAAGCAAATTTAATGGCATGTGATTACAATAAGTGTTCAAAAGAGTGGCCAGCAGCGGCTGTGCTCGTAGTAAAACGGCGAAGAAAAGATATAGGCGAACATTCTGAAACACAACAGGCATATCACGGGCTTTCCTTGCAGCGGTCGATAGCTTGGCGACAAGTAATGCAGCACAGTAACTCGCAACAGGAATGAAGTTTTCACGTTTGCATCAAACAACTTTTCAAATGTGCCAGCACCTTTGCGTTTCGTTTTCGACCATGCATTCTTTGATAAAAATTGTTTGCTTGGGTGTGTACTATTACCTCCTAAAATTTCGCCCATCTTTTTATATGAAAAGTGAATACTCAAATTCGAAATTCACGCATCTTAATATCGTTCTTTTTTTTAAAAAAAAAAAAAAAAATTATGCGGAATTTCGTAGCAATAATCATTGAAAAGGCGATCGAGAAATGAAATAGACTTAATTACAACGGAGTCTGTGCAGATTGAACGAATTAAAAAGTGAAGACTCAAATTTATTTGCAAGTCAAAATTTTCAAAATTTTTTACTTTTTATGAAAAAAAAAGTTCAGTGTGTTCAGAAACTATCTTGTGGGGTGCAAATTTTCCACTCAATTTATGCTTTTTAAAAAAAAATAAAAAACGTCGCTAGGGGTTTAGAAAAGTCTCCTTTTCCTGAAAATAGTTGCTTTTTTAGCCTTTTCAGGCAAAAAAAGTTGCCACAGTCGCCTTAAGCCAAAATAGTTGCATTTTAGTCGCCTGTGGCAACCCTGCGAAGTAACTTTTATTAGAGAAATTTAAGTCTATTTGGTTCTTCTAGAATTTTTTTTTTTTTGCATTCGTCAGAGAAAACGTAGTTATTTGTTTATGAACACTTCATTACTTTGAGGGTGATAAAAAAAACAACCCTTTAGTTGAAAATGTAAGCAGTTGAACATGGGCTTACACTTTCTGTGAACCAGGATCAATCTTTAGAAACCAGTGTGTTATGGAGACGGAAGAATAACAGCTTTTTGCTTTTAAGAAATATAACATGAAGACAGCTATTGTATTTATTGATTATTATTTAAAAATACATAAAATGGTCAGAAGCAAGGTATACAAGAAAGTCGTGATGTATGTCAGCGTCATCTTATCGTTTTTTATAACCGTCGTTGAACAGCCGACCCAATTTTCGGGTTTACGACTACAAATGTTCAACTCCGTAGCCTTGTAATTTTGAACCATATCCAGAAGACAAGGGAACTCCTGGATCAAGTAGTGGGAGAAATTTACCTTCGTGGAGGACTTCTTGATGGAACTAACCCGCATTTGCGTTACATGGAGAGGAAGACCACGAGAACCTCCCACGGTTAGCCTGATAGCAAGTGGACTCTAACCCTAGATCCGTCTACCACTGAGGATATTTCACGTCAGCACTGTGGTCGGTGCAAGCCGGATGCGGAATTCGTATCGACCAGCCATCGCAGGGATCGAACCCCGGTTCACCTTATTGGAAAGCGAACGCTCTATCCCCTGAGCCCTCGCAGCCCCATCTTATCGTTTATAAGCAAAACGGTATACAATTCTTTCTTGTCTTCATCTTTGATTTAACTTATATTTATTTCAAATGTATTTCATTGTAACAGTGCTATATTTTTGTTTTGTGTTAATTTCGATGCCTAATTAGTTAGTTTATGTTTTACATGGCTTCATGCCTGTCTTTGTGTTACTTAAGAAATATATAGTGAAAGAATCTTTGTATAAGAATACAGAATGTATCCTTAAGAGAATTGATACTTGATGGGCATGGCTTACTCAAAATGGAACGGAAAGAACAGGTGCTAACATAAACAAATGCCAAGTTTCAACAGCCAATCAGGATCGAGATACCCACACTAGGTCACCTGCAGGTATCCCATTTCATTACATATCAGCTTGATATTCAAATACTATGCCTATTAGATTATTAAAAACAAACACCAGTACATATTATGTTCAGAAATATATTTTTTTAAGGAAAAATTCAGGTTATTAAAGTTTTTTTAACATTTAAAAAAAAATTTACAAAAATTTTGGGCATTAGCTAAATATTTTCACACTATGGCGACATTATTCATTGACTGCTGCAGATGAGCAATTAAGAATAACAATGTAAGGACTCTGAGTCATATGGTCAAGAATCACAGTAATACAGCAAGCCAAGAGATGAATTAGAAATTGTGGATGGCTATTGAAATGAATAGCTAAAGATGCTGTTATACAGACAATTCCTGAAATAGTGTTATTTATGCATGACTACATGCTTCAACAGATGATTATTTTAAAAATAAAAGACTTGTTATAAATAAAACTGACAGAATTTCTAGTTAACCATTAAATTGAGAATGTATATCATTTAGCTTTAAATATAGTTCAAAAGTCAATCTAAATCGCAAGAGAAATATGAATTTCTTGTCTAACTACCACTAAATTTTTTTGAGCATTTAGATATTTCAGTCCTACTTTGATATTTTGTTTTGAAAAAAGTGCCTTCATATAAAATACAGTAGATGCTACAAATTTTGTTTAATAAATTCTTAAACTTTTGTGACTACTTGTTGATTTCAAATGTCCAGTGCAAAGTCTTTATGTGACCAGCAGAATCGATAAAGCTTCATGTTCATGCACTTCACATTTACCAACAGCATACCTGCCAACATTTCAGAAATAAAATAACGAAGATATTACTAGTGCAATTTTTTTAGGTTAAGAGTTGAAATTTGATGCATCATACATAATCATGTAAATCAAAAAAGAGAAATTCAAAATTGGAAGTAATATAAGCACTTACATTTAGCAAAGTAAAAAATATGTACATAAATCTTAACGAAAGATTTTTTAAACCATTATTTATATTTATTTAAACTATTAATACTCAGTATACTGCAGTACTGGCAATAGTACTATCTGTTAAGGAATAAGATAAGTATTTTTTCCATCAGCGGATATTTTATCATCAATTTTTTTTTGTTTAACAAATACGGACAAATGTGAGAATATATGGGTAAACAGGAGATAGTAGTAAAATACAGGAATCTCCGTTAAAAAATAGGAGAGTTGGCAGGTATGCAACAGTACCAATGTCTAAAAAAGATGAAGCTGTGATTCCAAGAATTTTTTAGTAATTTAAAGTTTAAAAACACCAATATTTTTAAAGAAAAAGATCCGGTCCAAAGCCAAAGCCTTGAATAAACTTAGTTTTTTATTAATAACAAAATTAAAACTCTTTAATTTTTGATTTATATCTAGATACATGGCCTACTTACGTTTAAGAAAAAAACTGCAATGCAAGCAAAAAAAAAAAAAAAATTAAACAACAAGTCTAAATGATCAATGCTAAGCTTAATCATAACTGTTCAGTAGTCTATTCTGTTACATACGTGGCACACAATGTTCCCCAAACTGCCTAAATTACATCAATCTTAAATACTATTTTCAAGTTTTTTCTCACAACTTCAATTAAAACTATATTAATTACATCAGTAGGCATTTATCTGTATTATTTACTTTTTAGTTTGTTGTGCGAAACATGCTTGTTTTATAGTAGTTACTTTTAATGGAAATAACAGGGATTGAAAAGATAAGTTTATCTAGTCAATAAAAGGCAAAAACGAGCATCTGAACTAGATTAAATAATTGAACTTGATTTAAAGTCTAAATTGATTATCATTTACAATGAATGAAGAAAAAAATTTATGGTCAAACCAAAAAACTACACTTTTAGTGGCCATGTTTAAAAACATGTTTCAATTTACATGCAGAGTATATAAAAAATGTATGGACATGTGTTCAATTATTTTTTTTTCACCAAAAATTGTGCTTTAACTTAAAATGCCTATATGCAAACCATTAAATAGTTTTTGCCTCCTTTCACTAACGTGTCTCTTTGAATTATGCCAACATTAAGTTTGTGAATCATATGGCCAATCTCCTCATATTTGTAGAGTTTCATTTCTTTTATCAAAAACACATATGATTATGGATAAACAAAAGTTTGTTTCACAGAAAAAAGAAAATTTGAATTTTGCAACAACTTAGGATAATTTGGAATCTTTTCCTTTACATAGCATTTTAAGAAAAACTTAAATATTTCCATCATAGCCATACAATTTTTAATGACAGGAAAAAAAAAGTACTGTGTTTTAAGGAGTGAATTGCCATTTTCATTATAGATGAGCTGAGCTGTATAAAAATGCTTAAAAAAAAAAAATTCAAAAAAATTTAAGCTAAGGATTTTTTTAAAATAAAAATAAAGTAATAGAGTTATTTTTAAATCGTGCTTCTACTGTGTGTTACTGGATATTTTTAAAAGAAACAAATTATACTGGTACTTAAAATATATATTTATTTTTAAAAAAATGAGGAGAAACAATGAAAAGCAAATGATACAAAAGACATCATGATCGCAGAACAATGAAATTGATTTTAGCAACAATAATTAAATCTGATTCTAAAAATTTATACCAAATATGATACCCACTGATGAAATATAACATAATAAGGGTGAAAAAACAGGATTATGAAGACTGTAACTACCACAGTATTATAAAATGTTCATAAAACGGTTTTTTTTTCTTCTTTTTCTTTTAAAGTGCACAGCATCTTAAGGTTGATTAGCGGCAGCCATGTTCATTGTTTCACTGCTACTACTGTTGCTTGAATCACTTACATCTGGAGGTCCTGTAACTGCAAAAATATGAAAAATGCATTTAGAATATTGCAAATTAACAGTATTTAGCAATTAACAGTTTTTGGAAATGAGCAATTAACAGTTTTTGGAATGTCTTTAAACAATGACACTTGGAGGGGAAGGAATGGGTTGTAGAATGAAATTGTAACAACGGAGAGGGGACAACAAGTATGACAACATACATTTTATTTAAAATAAAAACATTTAAGGATCGCAAATTAAATAATTTTATATTTTTCGTTTTTATGTTATTTGTTTTATATTTTTGTAATCAAAATAAGTAAGGTTAACAAATAAACTTTTAAATAAGATCTAAAGCATATTACTTTGTTTATGAATTATTAGTGTACGTTTATGAAATTTAGCAAAACACGTGACAAGAGAGGGTAGAAGTATGGTAAAATGTGACACTTTCTGACAAAAGGGAGGAAGGGGTCAAAATATTGAAAACTAAGTGACATTTTTGAATAGCCCCTTTACACAAAGCAATCTTTAGACTTTTAACATGGTATATAAATAGAGTAGAATATTAGCTAGATTGAAACTAACACTGTCAAATAAATTTAAAAAATAAACAAACAGTGAAACTAATATTTTATTAATAATTCAGAGGAAGACATTTCCAATAAAAAGGTTTAGGCAGACAGACATAAACAATCATATAAAATCCTGAAATTAGTGGGAATCAGACACAGAGAAATAAAGTTAAGCATGAAAATATTAGGATTCACAAAATCCATATTTGAGGATTTCTAAAACACAGAATTTTAAATTACCAAATACAGTCTATTCCTGATTATCCATGTGAAAATTATTCACAACTAAAATGGCTATTTGAGAAAGGACAAGAATCCTATTTTTGAAGTTTTAAAAGATTCAATGCTAAAAATGTATTCACTTTTGAGATAAATTATACATAGCAAGAGTTTTTTGTAGCAATGAAGTGTAAGCAGGAACACAATTTCATCTTATTTAGTCTTTCAAATTTAAATTTTTTTATAGAAAAAATTGCTGCTAAATCTTTTTTTATTATTTAGTAATCAATAATTTAAAAGTCAAATAAGAAGTAAAAAAAAAATAATGAAGTAATAGATTTATTTCAACTATTCAGTTTATATGATAAAAATTAATGTTAACAAATCAATAAATAAAAAATGATAAAAGAGAAATAAGCCTCAAGCCCTTTCTGCATTAAAATAAAATTGAGACCATTAAATTGTGCTTAGTTAGTAATCAGACTTATTTCATTTCAGCTCCAATATTTTTTTTTACTCACAAATCTAACAAAATCACTACTAACCTAATTTCATAAATAAATATTCCTAATATAAAATACTGAACTGTAAATATCATTTCTTATTTCAAAAGCATTTTCTTTATGCAAGATGATTATCTCTTGAGATATCTTTCCATTCTAAACTCTATTACTATCAGACTATCATCATCTTTCACGAGGTTTTGTCTTCGGACCATTCGTTCGGCAATATTTAGCCATAAAATTATTAGGAGAGACAGTGATAAGTATTTATAATTTCATTTTTTGAAATTATATTTTTTATTCACTTGCAATAACAAGAGTTGAAAAAACTTTATTCTAAAAAAATAAAAAAGGGAAGATCAAAAATTTTCTTTAATTATTTTGCAAAATATCTTCAATTTGCTTATTCGTAATTGCCCTGGATAATCAAAAGTTTACTGAATTTTATTTACTCAGACCAATCATCAAACAAGTTAACTCTTAACAAACTAATGCTGCCATAAAAAGGACATGACCCTTTTACTTGTGGGTTCAATGATGACACTAGTAACAACTAGTGTGATACACACTAGTAACAACAGTATTAGCATTTGATTTCCCTGTAAATACTTATATTAGTCATTATAATAAATTACTATAATTAATTATATTATAATTATACCTGGAGGAAAGTAAATTTGAACTACTTTGGAACCATTAAGGGTGAATAAAAAAATTTTGGTTCAGTTAAATTGTCCATATATACAAACTCATTAAGAACTTTAAGCATATTTTTCCATTTTCAAAAATTTTTTTAAGGGTAAATAAAAAAACGTTGGTTAATAGTGCAGTTGTTGTTGTGTCTTATACACAAAGTGTTAAAGTGTCCATATACACAAATTCATTAAGAACTTTAAGCATATTTTTTTTTCCATTTTCAGAAATGAAATTATTCAAGCCTGGTCACAGAATTGACCAGGTGATTTGATTTTGTTGGGATTAAAGATTTATGTAGTAAACCTGCAAATAATGGTAATCAGAGCAACCAGTCATTAAAAATATATAAACAAGTTTCTTTTTTTATTGTTACATCAATTTTAATGTCATTTGTTTTTTTTTCCCCCTAAAAAATTCACATTTGTTTATAACTAATATATTATTAATTTCAATAGTTAACTCACTAGTACGAAACTAATTTCTTATTAAAGGTTTTAATTTTGTGTCTTGTTTTAAAAAAGAGCACATTAGCAACTTTTAATACATTCCTGTAATTAAAACAAACATTTGCTTTAAAGTAAATGGCAATAAACTTGATGATTAATTATAAAATGTGAGGATTAATTACAAAACTATTTAGCTGCTATAAAAAATTTAACATATAGAAATTTATCATTAAATTACAGATGGGGAGGGGGGGGGAATTACACACTTCTGACTTATTAAGGCCATTACTTTCTAATTTATTTCTCTAATTATTTCTATTTACTCATTGTAACAAAGTTTCGATAATTAATGATTCATGAAACAGTACATAATTCTCGGACAGAATTGTCCATCCTTATGAAATTTAAAGACTAGGTCAAAACTGTTTTATTTAACAAAAAAATATCAATTTTTTTTTAACCATCTGTTTCTATGCTCTCAGATAAAAAATAATTCCTCAAAAGTTTATAAGAAAATTTTGAATAGAAATATGATAAGCGGACTTTCCTTTGAATTAAATTTTAATCTTGTAAAACAGTAAGTTTTTAGATTTGAAAAAAAAAAAAGTAGTTAATTTCTAAATTTGTTTTTAGTCATTTGAAATAATAGTAGTAATAATTAAAAGGTAAAAAACAAATTTCTTTGTAATTGCAGAATTTTATTTTAAATTTCATGTTTTCAACAAATTTAGTCATTTAAAATAATATAATAGCAATAATGAAAAAGTGAAAATCAAATTTCTTTATAATTCTAGAATTTCATTAAAAAACACCTAAAATTTTTCTTAATGATTATTATAGAATTTTATTTTTCTAAGATAATTAACAAAATTGCAATTAGAAGAACAAAGGTAAAAGAATACAATTTGACTTAAAGGAAGTAGAATTTAAAGATAACAAATTACCTGTTAAATAAAAATAAAAAATAAAAAAAAAGAGACCAAAGAAAATATTTCCTACTGATCTTGGTCATTTTAGAATGATAATAAACAACTCTTAAAAAATTAAATATTTACATTTTATACAATAACAATGAAAACAACATAAATTCCAATAATTAATTATGATGAAGGACATTTTACATGAAAATAATCTTTGGAAAAGATAAAACATTTTTATAAAATACATGCACATAACACTATTCGACATAAATTACATAAATGAGAAAACTATTTGAAGATAGGAAAAATTAATAAAAAAAAAAGACTACCTTAGTTCAACCAGAATATCTGTCTATTATTTGTCTACATATTTAAAAAATTTTTTTCCAGAATATAATTTGCTTCCATTACGCGTATATAAATCTTCTGGAAAGATAAATCAGTTAAAATTTTGAACAAGTAAAAGCAACACACACAAATGAAGAAAAAAAAACTAATATTTTTACCTTGTTCTCAGCAGTTCTGATATAATATAAATTATACAGAACTGATTCTCAAGGATAACCTACAAATATTTTATGGAAATAAACTACAACTGCTATGTAGTAAAAAAAAAAGATTTTTATCAAAAGCGCATGCATACAGACTTAAAAACTAAAGCTTGTGCACATGCAAAGCAAAGAAGTAACTAATGCGAAGGAATTTTATTAAAAAAAAAACAATAAAAGCATAGTTAACTGTGATTAATTCATGAAATATGCCAAGTTTCAGAGCAAAATATGTTAAAAATACATTGCTAACAGGTATCATTTAAAAACTTTCATAACATTTAAAATAATTTTAAGAAATTTGTAATACTTCAAGAATAAAATTAATAACACTTTACTAGTTTCTGAACTGTTTAAAGGGCCTTTTTCGAGTAATGTTATGTTGAAATATTTTTGAGATTGAGATAAAATTTATAAAAAGAAAATCCAAATTTAATTATCTAAAATTTTTTTCAAGATCTTTTTCTTTTCTTGATGGGGAGTTGGGTTATTCAAAATTTTACATGCATTAAAGAATTGGCCATATACTTGAAAATATAATAATAAATATAAATTACAAATTCTGTGCTTATTACAACTAATAAACTTCATGAAAAATGATGAATTGCACAAACACATAATGCACAAAAAAAAAAAAAAATTATTCTCTACTGTCAGGCATGTATAATATACACAAACGCCTTTAGGGAAAAATATTTTAGTATTACTGAAAATGAAAAAAAAAAAAAGGGGGGGGGAATCAAAATTTCCTTCTTTTAATGAGCAGATCAATTTATCAGATGTCAATGAAAGAATTTTTTTCTGCTTCATGCAGCTTCACTTTTATCGCAATTATGTAATTGCATTTGCCTTTTAGGGATGAGTTTTTCAGCTCTTTTTAAAATTTAATAAAAAAAAAAAATAATAAAAAAAAAGATTTTTTTTTTTAATTCTTGAAAAAAATTATCTTTTTTTAAGCGTATTCCTGACCATGTGGACGTGGACAAAATTGCTCCATTATTATCAAGAACAGAAAAAGATGACATGAACTACTTTAAAAACCTAGTAAGCAATGCAAATAAAATCATTTTTAAATTTTTAATTTAAAATATTGAAATAGTAACTTAGGTAAAAATTTTTTTAACATGTAATAGGATAGTCTCGATTTAATTGATTAAAATTTTTAAATCTTGTAATTAACTGAACTGTAACATCAAACCCTGAAATAAAAAATGTTTTCCTGTAATTCATTGAAAATTTCTTAGTGAACTGTAAAGCCCTAAGATAATTTTTTTAAAATTACTTTGAGTTAATAATTCATAAAGAAATTAATAATTCATAATACATATTTTAAACATTGAATGTTGAAAATGAACTGATCAACACCTATCAAGATTTTTTAAGGCACATTTCCTACTTCTTGATTACTGAATTTTGTTATCGGTTTTTGAACTGAATAGCATCACATAAAATATCAATTTTAACAATATAAATTTTATAAATATTTGCATTACTTAGACATCAAATAGTATTAAAGTTAAATAGTGAAACAGAATTTTTTAAACATATTTTTAATATTATTTGTAACATAATTTCAAAATAATTTACTTTGTGTAAGAATTATATATATATATATATATATATATATATATATATATATATATATATATATATATATATATATATATATATATATATATATATATATATATATATATAAAAGCCTTTAAAACATTTTTGAAATATCATAATTTATTTCATCGATATAATAAATAAAGTCATCAATATAAAAAAATTTCCTATAAAGCACAGAACAAATAATGCTTTAACGTTGAAAAAAATATGATTTCTAATTTAAGTTTACTTTTTAATGCGTCTTTATATCCCAACCAATTTTTTTTTTTCTAACTGAGAAACATTTTATATATATTTTCTTAATCTTTTAAAATAAAGCATTCCTTACTATTCTATCACAGTTATCACTTTACTTGTTAATGAAAACTTGATTTTTAAGGAATAAAAGTGCAATTAAGAAATAGGTTAAATAGAAAAATCAATAGCAGTGCAGAAAGTCAGTGCAAATGAAATTTACGTTTATTTTGTAAGCAGGCAGATGTAAAAAATTTAGAAAAATAAACAGAATACATAAGCTTTTTTAAATGTTTAATTATCAATTGAAAGAAAGATTTATTAAAAAAAAAAGATTTAGATAAGGTTTTAAAAATCAAAAGTAGCAACTAACCCAAAAGAATATATATATTTTTTTAAATGATTTTGGAGCTACAACAGCAATTTTGAATAATTAAACTGAATGAATGATAAAGCAAATGGAATAACTAAAATAAATATTTCTACTATCTTCCAAAGAGCGACAGCTATAGACAGTAAATATCAAATTAAAAAATATAAGTAAAACTTACCTTGTGTTTGAGGAGGACCGACCATTGGATTTTGCATTGGTGGTTCGCTGTTCATGTTAGGAGGATGGCCTTGGGTAGGTTGAGCTGATGGTACTGGTGGCATACCTATTAAAATAGAAAAAGATACATATTAATATTGCAATGAATTTAGTGATAAATTATATTAAATTTATTATCTTCTACATTAAATATAATAAAAAATTCATAACTCTGATTTTCTAAAAATTAAGAAGTTTTGCAATATTTACCAACAGAATATCAATTAATTATAATACATAAGTTCATAATCATTGAGGTAAGTTCATATTATACAGTACAGAACCTCTTATCCGGAAATCAGAATACCGGAAAACCAGAATGAAATTTAATACATTTTCCCGCCATTTTTTTTAAAAAAATTTTTTCCTCAAAAGATTTCAGAATTCTTCTTTATTTTTTAAAAGATGTTTACCATCATTTTAGAAATAATCATTAGTTCCCTACACTCTCAAAAAAGGAAGAGCTTTTTAAAATTATTTTAAATATACATATATTTTTTTTAGTTGAGTTTGACAGTAAAAAAAAGGCTTTTTGTAGCGATTCAGAAAACCGGAAAAATCAGTTATCCAGAATAGCAATGGTCTCGATCGTTCCGGTTAATCGGTTCTCTACTGTACTTATACATGCATCAGCACTCATAGATAATTTTAGATAAAATTCCTTTGCAAACAATTAGAAATTAAATTAAAAGTATTTTCCCACAATACTTTTGAGAAAAATACCTATTACCTACATTTCATACCGTATAATAAAACCAAATAAAATCCAGTTAAATATGTTTTAATGAATGAGAGGAATAATCTAATTTATTCAGTGAGACCTCGATATAAGGTCACCCTAAGGGACATCACAAAAGTGACCTTATAAGCGGGGTGACCTTTTAATCGATTCATTAGCAGTTCGTAACTAACATAAATAGCTAACTAAGTACATAAATAGTACACATTATGATTTTTTAAAAATGGTTATACAAACGAAAACGATCAGCCATAAATTAAATATTTCAGTCAATAAATTTTAACAGAATTAGTAAAGAATTAAAGAAAGATAGATTTTTAAAAAACTTTTAATTTAAAATAAAGTTGTTTACAAATTTCCTCAAAGTGTACATACACACATTACATCTTATCTTATTTAAATAATCATTTATGCGGGTCTGTCTCGTTTCTGGTTTCATTTTTCGAACAATGATTTCTAGATTTTGTAACTTCTCAAAATATTACTCAGCTCCCTCATGGTTTGTAAAAAAAATTCGTATGACATTGAAGGCTTCCACTTGAAGCTAGTCTCAGGATCACTGTCATTGTCCTCAACTTGTGAAACAATTTCAGAAATTGCAGTTTGTTCGTTGGCTGCAACATTTTCCTAAAACTCGAGAGGGGTAATTGCCTTGTAAGGAAGTTAAATAGGCTTTTGTTAGAAAAAAGCTTCCCTCACCTCAGATAAAAATGACCTTATAAGCGATAACGATTTTAACAACTTGACCATATATCCGATAGTCTGTAACAAAGAATTTCTATTCAGTGAGCCGGGACTTTGGAAAAGTGACCTTATATGCGGGGTGACCTTATATGCGGATGACCTTATACCGAGGTCTGACTGTATATTTACGATATTGGGTGCAGACAAACAATTTTTAATAACTTATTTAAAAATAAATAAATTAACAAAATATAACAAGAGTAAACTTTTACTGATAAATAAATTTAATTGGCTTCAAAGTGGTCACCTTAAGCAGCGATGCAAAAGCTTAACCACAAGTTCACAACCTTCAATTTTCCCTGTTAATCTTTAAATTACTGCTTTAGCAAATCCGAGCTCCTTTATACAGCATTTATGTAAGCAAATGATTTCAAATTGTCATTTTCCATGCAATAACAACTCTAAAATAGATTTTTTATTCAACATAGTAAAAGAGCCAGAAAAACAATATGTAAACTAAGAGATATATTTAAAACTAAAGTGGTAGACAAAAATAAATAAACACATAAATTAAAAAGAAATTAGTTAATTTCAATTCTATAATGCAATAACTTGGTGAGAGTTTTTTTTCTTTTTGCTGTACAATGTATATAGTTTAATAGTTTTATGCCAAAGTAATAAAAAAGAAATCAAGGTTAAAAAAAATATATAAATTACAAATCTGATATCTGAATTGAATTGTAAATCTGATAGTGATTACAGTCAGTATCTGATTTAAAATTTTTTTTTTCATTTTAGGTTAAGGAAAATCAATGTCTCTTAAAGGGATAGAAAATGTTACTTTAAACTTAAAAAGAAAAGAAAAAACTTTTACTTTTAAAAACTATAGCATGTTAAATGATTTTCCATACATTAAACATTAGCGCAGAAAGCACAATTCATTAAAGACATATTTCTATTAAAATCTCAAAAACTATTCACCAACAGCCCTATTTTTTAAAAAAAATTTAAATTTTAAATGATAATCAAATAAGCTAAGATTTTTTTTAATATTTCTATAATTCAACATTACGAATTTTTCAAAATATTTTCTTTTCCCTCCTTTCTTTTCTTTTAATGCTCCAAAATGAAGAAAATAAATGAGTAAATAAATCCTATGCACTTAGAAAAAAATTAGATTGATCCACACAGGCACCAGCTTTCCTAACTACCAATAAGTAATATATGCAGTTAGCATTTACAAAATTTTAATTAATTTTATGGTGTACTTAATTCTATATACAGTACAGAACCCGTTATCCGGAAACCAGAAAACCGGAACGTCAGTACATTTTCCCGCCATTTAAAAAAAAATTTTTTTTTTTTTTTCCTCATAAGATTTTAGGATTTTTCGTTCTTTTTTTGAAGATGTTTACCATACCATCATTTTGGAAATAATAATTAGTGTATTACTTCATCGTTTTTTCTTCTTTTTAAGATTATTTCCAATTTTTTTTTTTCAGTTGTGTTTAACAATAAAAAATAACGGCTTTTTGTAGCGATTCAGAAAACCGGAAAAATCAGTTATCCGGAATAGCGATGGTCCCGATCGTTCCGGATAATCAGTTCCCTACTGTAGTATACAATATTAATAAAAACGAGCATGAACTTGCAATTAAAAAATTTATATTCAGATAAAAGCACTAAATTAAAAATTATACACAGATCTCCCTAAAATAAAAAGACAGGATGCTTTTTCAAAAACAAGAGGACCTTTAGTTTTGAAGGACAGTTATCTTGTAAATTATATCTTTACATTAAAAAAATTTCCTGGGAGTGTAGTGTCACTCAGAAAAAAAAATTTAGTTTTTAAAATTTATTAAGCATGCAATATTTTGTATTTCATAATTTGAATTCTAATGTATGAGTGCATTGTTAGTACAGGAAAGTCAGCAGTGTCTGATAAAGAAAATAAAATTATGCATAACATTAAAAATGAAAAATTATAAGAGAAAGTGAAATGAAAAATTATAAGAGAAAGACAGAAAGGAAGAGAACACAACCCATAGAAGCAAGAAACTAAATTAAGGAAAATGTCAAATGCATGCATCTAAGAGCACCCATGAAGATGACATAGCAGAGCAAAGATATCCCTGTTCAGTTGAGAAGACAGGAGCCCAATCTTCCAAGAACTGTGCATTTGTTTAAACTGCAGTGCAACAAAAGAAAAATATATTAGTACCTTCCAGTTTTAAAGTGAAAGGTCAAACAATGACCAATTTAAAACTTTTAGTTTTAAATATAATACTGGTCCAGCGATGAAAGAAAAAAAAATTTATGCAGTAAACTAACTGAATAGCTTCGAAAACAAAACAAAATTTCTTGTTCTATGTATTTTAATACTTTAGACTCTGACTCAAATTGAGTGGATAATAAAGAAATGAAAAGATTTCCAATAAAATTAAATCAAAAAGAAAAAATTAAGATGAGTAATTTTTAAGGTCAGCTACCAGACACTGCTTGTACTAATAAGATACAAATATTTACAATCAAATAAATAACAACTATAAAGAAAAATATTCAAAATACTGAATTAAAACACTTGTGCCCTATGCAAAAAGATACTTTTAAACATTTAAACTGGAGTGGTAATTAGATTTTTTTCCTCACAAATCAAAATAATTTATTATTATTTTTTTATGAGCCTAATAAGACACTAAACAAATTGTTGTCAGAAGTCATTATCTATTTTGAAATCTCAATAACTTTTTTGTAGAAACTAAAATTTCAATTCAGTCTTGATTCTTCAGATTGAATTTTACCAATGTAGCAGAATTAATGTAATGCAATGTAAAATTAAAGAAACAAGAGCATACAACTTAGTTTCCTTAAAATTCAAGTTAAAATTTTATTGTAATCTTTTACAGAAGAATTCACTCTTGTTTTAAACTTTGCTATTATGTGAAAGTATAAATTAAAAATTGTCTCAATTTGACGAAGTAAGAAATTAATATGGGTACAAAGCAGCTAAATCATTCAAGTATTAAAATGCGAATAGATTATTTATTAAAAATAGTCTATTTTAATAGATTATTTATTTAAAAATAGTTTTGTAGTCTGCATAATATTAATTGTATTTAAAAAGTATTACAGAAAAATTTTCAGAAATAAAATTTGGTAAACTATTTCTACAAATATAAGATTAGACTGATAAATAAAATAGAACCTTTTCAAATGAAACTGTTATTTTAATTTAAAACTAGATACAATTTTATTAACTAATTCTGTGTGCTGATGCAATTGCTTTTGAAAAGCATAATTTCCATAACTTGAATAAACCACAAACAGAGATTAGAATAGGCGAAAAAATCTTTTTAGTTACTTAAATCAAAATTTTATAAAATTAGATATAAAGCTAGAGCCAAACTAATTAACTAACTCAAAGCCAACTGGTTAGTTCTTGCTTTCCAGTTTTTTAGAGAAAAAATTTTATTTATGCAATTCTCAAAAACTGAATACATAAAATTTGACCTAATTTTTCTAGAGTTGTAATACTTACAGTGTTATGTAGAAGCAAATTAATAATTTTTAGAATTATAATTGCTGCAGATTCAAAGCATTTATGGAAAATTTAAATTGTCATAGTTATAAAAGCTGTTAGCACTTATGAATAATCTTATCAGGGAATGCACAGAGTGTACCTGAAGAACTTAGCATTTCGCACACTGTAGCTAAACAAAAACCATGAAAAACACTAAAAATTCATATTAAATAAGGTACCAGTAATAATGTGCCTACCATGCTGAGGTCTTGGTACTCCTCCAGGCATCATGCCTGGTGACATCATTCCAGGTCCGGCGGGTCGAAGACCACCATGAGGCATCATTGTTCCATTTGGTGGATAATTTCCTGCGGGTGGATAGTGAGGACCGGGCATTGGAGGTGGGCGATTATGGTGCTGCATCATTTGAGGGGCCATTCCCATGTTGGGAGGGGGCCCAGGTTGTGGGTGCCCTTGCATATATGGATGCTGTTGCATGGGATGTTGCTGAGGCGGTGGTTGCTGCTGCTGCTGTTGTTGTTGTTGTTGAGGCGGAGGTTGCTGTTGTGGTTGTTGTCCAACATAAGGATGCATTGGCATTTGTTGATTGGAAGGAGGAATCTGAGGAGGTCCAGGAGAAGGTATAGGTGGGGCTGGGGATGGATGCGGAGAAGGATGTGGAGAGGGTTGAGAAGGAGGGTGAAGAGTCGGGGCAGCAGGAGAAGGAGAAGGTGGCACAGGGCTTGGACTGGGTTGGGGTGTTGTAGCAGTCACTGGTACTGGTACAGCATGCGGGGAAGTTATTGAAGGTGAAGCAACTGATTGATGGTTTACAGATGCACTAGTAGATCCAGGAGACTTGGAAGTAGGATAAGTGGCCCTTGCCTGGGGTGGACACTGACCTGACAATGAAACAGGAGAGTCACGTCCTTGTTCTCCACTGTTACTGTTAGGGGGTGTCATCATCATAGCATGAGCCTGCTGTCTGGCACGGAACTCGGCAGCTCTCAACTGCTCCATGTGAAACTGCTGCCGTTCTTGGATCAATTGTTGTCGCTGATATTCAAGCTGGAAGAGGGTTAAATTTTTATAAAATCTATTAATGCAAAAAGGTCACAAACAGAATCATATAATGTTCATAAAAATGTGAGATTTTTTAGGATATTATATTCTTATAATTCTCACAAAGCTAAAAAAAAATAGAGATTATATGAAATAAAACTATTAAAAGCTTACAATTTTCATGTAAAAAACTTCTTTAATTTGAATTTTAGTTATTAAAACAGAAAACAGTTCTTTTAATTTTGTTAATAAATAACTATAATATAGGAGAAATAAAAAAAATTTAAATAATGCAATTTTAAAAAAAAGTAAAAAAACTTAATGAACAGAAAAAATTTATTGACTAGTCATATTTTTTTGAAATGCTCATTCACGATTTTCTAATTATGAATAACAATAAGTTACTGTACGCTTTTTTAACTTTTAACAAGAAGATAACTCAAATTAAAAAAATAGGTTAGAAAAAAATAATGGAATGCAAGTAACATGAATTTTAATTTTAACAAGATTAAATTGCTATCCATTATTTAATAACTTTAAATGATAACAGGATAGATTTAGATAAAAAGTTGATCTTAGAAACATCATTTTGATTCAAAAAAATCTATAACTTTACAATTGATCATCTAATAAGCCACATTAAAAAATCCATACTTTCATTCTATGATCTCTATTTTTATCAATATAAGAACTCAAAACTGATTTCAATCATATTTTCCAGTTTGAGGTTAGCCCTATATCATGAGGGTAAAATATACAAACCCGTTGGGAAAAAAAATTTATTCAGAGAAAATACGTTGTTTGATATGATTTTGCACTCAAATGAGTTTTTATTATTTTGCTTGCTATACATAAAAAAAAAAAAAAAAAAATTAGATACCTACTTATTGATGTATTGTTTAATTTAACGTAAACTTTATCCCGAACTTTCAAGAAAGAAAATGCAGTATATAATGACTTAATTTTAAAGAAAATTAATACTTACAGTTTCTCTCTCTCTATCCATTATAGCTTCCAGTTCTTCAAAATGGCGAAGTTTGATTTCGAGTTTTTTCATTTGTGTTTCAACTAATAAAGCCACTAAAGATTTGATTTTTCTCTCTTCAACAGCAGCCAAATGCTAAAATAAAAAATAATTTATTGCAACTGACACAAACACATAAAACAAAATCTTTTAAGCAGTTTTCTCACTAACTTTAGCTTTCACTGCAGCAGCACCAAGAGCCGCTGCAGCAGCGGTAGACAGCTGAGCATCTTTTACAGTCCTTTCTTGCTCAGTTTCCGGAGCCTTAGGAGGAGTTGTCTCGATCGGCTCTTCTGGAGTATCCTCTTTCTCTTTTTCACCATTTACTTCAGCATTTTCTGGATTTTCGGGAACAGCTTCACCAGATTCTGAGTTAGCTGCATTTGGTGGCTTTTCAGCAGAAGTTTCAGTTTTATCTTGAGAAGATTGGTCAACATCCATTGGTTCAGTCTTAAAATAAGATAAATACAATACTGAGATACTTATCATACAACATTAAGATATGCAAATTTTGAATTTGAGTAATCACTTCTTCTTGCTTTATTTTTGCCGATTTCCTCTTAAATCCAAATGATTTTTCGACCCATTTTTTTCTTTTGCCAGTTTGTCTACAAATTTCCATGTGGTTTTTAAAATCCTGATACATTTAATATGATACAACAACTTGTGAGTTTTAAATTGTGCATTTTTTTACTCTCTTTATTTACATAAATTTCACTGTAAAACAAAATTTTTTAAAAAAAATAAATAAATCCTTTTTTTAAAGGCAGTTTTTGCTGAGCCTTATTACGTGATTTTGAAAATGCCAAATTTTCAATATATACATTTAAATAATCACTTTTTGATGCGCTTTATTCATACCGATTTCATCGTAAATCCAAGTTGTTTTTCAACTATTTTTCGGTAGTTATTTGATTTACATTTCTAGATGGTTTTAAAAATTGAGAATTTTATTAAAACATGGGAATTTTAAATAACGCATTTAAATAATTACTTATTGACATGATTCATTCGTGTCGTTTCCATTGCAATTTGAGCAAATTTTTTGTGTTGCAACTATTGCAATGTTTTTCCATGTGATTTTAAATAATTCCGTTTTTCCCCCAACTATGATGTTATTACAACATTAGAGTATTCAATCATGCATTGAAATAATCACTTTTTGATACAATTTTGAGTATTTTAAATCATAAATTCAAATTATTCTGCCACTGTTTTCCTGGCAGTTAGAGCCATGTATTCATATATTTTAATACAATGTAATCGCAACATGAAAAATTCATGAAGTGTCAGAAAACATGAATTTTTAAGGTGCTCACTATTTGCTATTTTTGCATAACTCATGTGATTTTTCAGGACAAAACCGACAAAGAAAACGTTTCCTATTTAAAATTCATGAAACCCCGTAATAATTGAAGAAAAAGAAGTAATATCTGAAGTATAATACCAATTAAATATTGAATTTTATTTTATACTATAAGTTTTACTTTAATCTTTGGTTTTTGTTTAAAACCTATAAATTTCCTTCAATTAAAATATTTAATTTAAATTTATATAACTCATCAAAATATGTATTTATTAGTTAATTTTTTATACTTTCATTCTGTAAAGATTATGCTTTTTTTTAAAAAAGTTTTTATTTTAAAATGATTTTTTGTACTAGGTGATATGACAAAAAAAGCAATAAATGTAATGAATTTTACAATGAATTTAATAAAATTTAAGTTTTGGTTTCTAGCAAAATTGGCCAAATCAAAAATAAAATCTTTTCAAGAGTCTCTGCCTTCTTATATTGAGTACTAAATGACACTGTTTTAAAACATATTAAACCAAAAAGTTTTGGTTCCTATCCCATTTTGGCTAAGAGTAAGCAGAAAATAAGCTTTCATTTAAAATGTTATATTTTGGAGATGGCCAATTTAGCAACTAAAATGACAATTATATTAATCAAAAGGTGATTGAAAAAATAATCTTGTTACATTAAAAATCAGTAAACATTCATTTAATTTTATCTGCTTTTTAAGTAGAACACTAAAAAAAAGTTGATTTTTTTTTCAATTATTAACTGTTTAAAAACTTCACTAACCTTTCCTTCCTCAACCTCCATTTTTATTTGTATGTTGGGTCCAGCAACTGCTGCTGTATCGTTTTGTTGAGCTGGAGCTGGCACATTTTCTTTCTTGTTTTCTTTATCAGCTCCTTCTTCTAAAGAGAGAAACATAAAACGTAATTATTTTTTAAAAACCCATTAATCCAAAATAGCTGGATGAACAACTAGTAAACACGTAGAGTTTAAGGTTTGAAATTGCAAAACAATATTTTCCCTCCTTGGTTCCTGAATTAGGCCTTAAAAACATTCCTTTTAAAGCTACTTGCTACACTCCAAAGTCGGAGTCACCAACCTATAGGGGATGAAATCTTCCACGATAAGTAGCCAAATTTTTGTATAAAATAAATATTTAATTTTAATCAATCCTTAACTAATTTATCATTTTTATATGAAACTTTGAACATTTTACAAATAAAAAACATAATTTAACAGGAAGTGTAAATTTGGATGGTAAACTATCATTCTATAATATTCAGTTTCTTGAGAAAATATTATTATTGGAAACTCCTATTATTTATGCAGTTTAAATTTTATAGATAACCCTATCGATTATTTGATAACCTTCCATTTTTTTCTATCTTGAAAAGTGTAAATTTTGTTGTTCTTTAAGTTATATATCCTGTCCAGACCTACTAACTTTAGACATTCAAAAGGTCTGAGACTTTCCATTGAATTGAATGTAAGTTTTAATGGCGCAAGGTCCAGAGAGGACAAGCTGCGCCCTGAGACTTTCCATATCCATGGCATAGCGCAAAAAGCAAAACAATAAATATATAAATATTTAAAAAAATAATAAATTTAAACACTTTTTTAATTAAATTTATATAAACAACTTTTTAACGTCTAAAAATTACAAAATAACATTAAAACAGATTAAGATTTAACAGATTTATTTAAAAACAGATTAAGTGGCTTATTTAGCATTTTTAAACGACGTTTAAAAACATTTCAGAAACTCTTTCTGGTTTACCTATCAAATTAGTTTGTTCTGATAAAGAACAGAATTAAGTCTGGATTTTCATCATAGGGCTAAATATTTTCTCCCAAGACAATACTGCCAGCTTTAACTAGGCCAACACAACACACTGTTGGTTTTACTTTTCCTGCAATTGATTTTACCCCATTTTGTATTTATCCAATCAAAAGAATAAAAAAATTCTGTTCCGAAATGTCTTTGCACCATAAAGTACAAAACAGAGTTTCTAGAATATCAAGAAACAGGCTTTGCTATTTTTTCCTTTAACTTTTGTGAACACAGAAAAACTATCACCAAAAATTTGGTACTCAAAAATAACAGTTGAATTATTACTCAAATTATTTATTTTAGCATGAATTGAGATATTATATGCTTTGCTAAAAGCTGTGTTATTATTTTTTTTAAAAAAGGTTTATCAGATATTTCCAAATATTTAAAAAGGTTTTAAAAAGAAATATTAACAATAAACTAAATGCACTCAAAGTACAAAACTACTGACATTCGGGAAAGTTTTCAGGGGTGAGCATGGACCCTCTTTCAATTTGTACACGTACTTAAAAAAAAAAAAAAAAAAAAAGCCTTAAAAATGCTTTTATGGCTTAAGGTTCTGAGAGTGAAAGCAAAAGTTTAAAACTCAGGCCTAAAGCCCGAGAGTTAGCAGGTCTGCCTGCCAATCCTATTTTACTAGCTCTTATATTCACGTGGTTCTTTTAAAATCTCATTTTAAGTCCTTTTATTGCTTTATTAATAAACAATGCTAATTTTAAAATAGATTTTTGAGCAATATAACTAATCTGACTATTGCATTTGGTTAATTAATCAATGTTAGGAACTCTTGACCCAATAATTGTATTTAAAAAAAAGGACTTGTTTCATTTAATGAGAAGCAGAGAATAAAATGATAAATCAAACATCCAACTCAGTTAACAAGAGAGCTTAAAAAAGATAAACTCACCTCCTTCTTCTCTTTCTAAAGTGCCAGCAATGCCAGTCATGTCTAATCCTGATTTAGGATCAGAATTACCATCAGCTGCGGCAGCTTCAACATTTTTTATGTGAGCATCAAGAAGAGCAGAAGGAACTTCGTCTTTTATTTTCGCAAACTCATCTGCAAAATTTATTGGAATGAATAAGAAGAGTTTAGCAATAATATCTGATAAAATAATCAACAAGTATTTTATCAGAAAGTACAATTTATTTATAATTAACATATCTATTATATTTAGATATCAAGATTCCATCAATCTTGGAGAAATTCACTTTCATGATACCAATACTAGATTAAAAATTAATATTTAAAATATATACATATTCTCAACTAGATTTAACCAATTGGCAGATTAGCAAATGGCCAAAATTGGGATATTAATTCTCCACAATACACTATTTCCTCTTCAATAACATGGGAAAACCGGTTTTGCTACACAAAGAAGACTGCGAGTTAAAATACAACTTTGTACGTGCAGAATCATCAGGTGATAAAAAAATGATCACAGATCAAAACTAGAACACATTCAATCAAAATTTTGAACATGCATTATCTTTATTAAAGCCCTTAAATGTTACAAGCCTGCATAAAAATTTCATTGCTAAGAAAATCGTTTTTTCCCCTCCAATAAATGAGATAAAGGAAAAAAAGCTGGTCGGTTGTAAAACAAAGCAACCACATTTTACTATGAACTCAGGTAAAGGATGGGCTACCAGTTACAAGCAAATAAGAAATGGCACTCATTACTTTTGAGTCCTTTCTTACAGCAAAAGTATGGTAAAGTTCATAAAAATCATAAGGGATTTAGGTACCCATAAGATTACACGTTATATACAGATACTGTTATTTAAAACTTTTTTAATATGGTTAAAAAAATTTTTTTAACTCTTACCCATAGCAGCTTGAGCTGCTGCAGCAGCAATGCGAGGATCAACAACTGATGCTAAAAAGGAGACTGTTGACATTATTGGATTTCCAGCCTTTGAAAATGGAATAGGTTGAAATGCTAGAGGACCTGTTAATTAAAAAAAAATAAATTATAATTTAGTAACACGTTTTATAAAAATTATTGCAAGATAAAAGATTACTTCCAGATAGTATTTTTTCCCCTAACTGATTAAAAATAACAAATAAAAAAAAGATTGTTCTTTTGGATAAAGTATTTTTTAAAAAACCCCTTTAAATCTATTTCACTGCTTTTACCATTCAGCATTCTGGTTTTGGTGTAAAATTGTTAATAACAGATATTCTCAACCTTAAAATGGTGAAACCATAAAGATAAAATAGGTCAAAAATTTTAAGAAAATATTGAGCCTAGCTTACGTTGAAGAACTTCATCAAAATACTTTGAAACTAATGTAGAAAATTTCTTTTTTTCTTAGACAGCTAATATTTTATGGTGACTTTTATTTAGTCACAAAGATCAAAAATGGCAACTGATAATTTTAAACTGTATCCAATTAAGTTAAAATAATTTTAGGTTCAGTTCGCTCAGGCTTCTAAAAATCCTATGGTGAATGAGTGTACTCTTACAAGGACAGAGGCAAATTCAAATATAACTAAAGGGAATATGTAATTGAAAAATTATGAAAAAAGAACACTTGGTCTAAAAATATTTAATCTTAACTAGATAGAGATTTTTAAACCAAAACTTGTTTTCTACTAGACTTAGGAGTTTTATTATTTCAAGCTGTACAAAAATGTCTTTAACCTAAATGACTAAAATTATAAAAGCATGAAAATTTCTGGCCCATTTTCACTGTATTATAACTAATTTATTTTTTAAAAAGTATATTAAAGTTCCTTAAAATTTACATAACAAATAAATATCTACTAGTCAATATAATAGAAAAAATTACATATTTCAAAACAATTACTTTTGCCAGAAAAAGAACAATTATTTAACAGTATCAAAAGTTTATTCTAAGGATAGCAGCACACTCATAAGTTGGTTATTAAAAAATTAAAAATTATTTTTGTAGAAACAAGCTTTTTGAAATATATTTTCAAGACAATGATCTAGGCTCATACAAATATTTTTTGAAAAGGCACACTAAAACTACATGGTTTATAATTTGTATTTCACTATTGTTTCTGAAATCATATCAACTTTATAAACTAATTAAATTTTAACTTCAATAGCTGCAAACATTTTTGAATACTTAGAGAATATTTTACCTAAGGCACCCCCTCCTGCTCCAGGATCATCAAGATATGGATCTTCGATCGGTAGTCTTAAGAAATGCAAGATGCATTCATCTTGAGTTCGGCTGCCAACATGCTCACATACTTTATTCCAATCATCTTTATACATTTCTAAAGCTTCTAATAACAGAAGAGTTTCTTGCTCTGTCCATTCTCTTGATACTGTTGCAGCTGCTTTGTTCTAAAGTATTCAATATTAAAGTGATATAATTTTAGACATATTTCAAAATAACTTAAATAATGTATCACAATAAAGATTTAGCAAAAGCAAAGTAATCAATAAATAAGTTAAATAATAATAAATAAGGCAAATTATAATAAAGTTAAATAATAATAAATAAGTTAAATAATACTTCAATTTCTTTTTATTAACATGTTTTCTTAGATAAAAAGCATAAAAAACGGATCCAGTTTTCATAAATGAACAAAAAAAAAAAAAAAAAAAAAAAAAATTGCCGATCATATTACGATATATGAGAAAATAGTCACCTAATTCTTCAAAAAGTCACCATTTTAAAAAACAAGTGCTTTTGGATGTTTTTTTTTTTTTTTTTTAAATTTTCTTCAAAAAATAAAACAGAAATAAATAAAAAAGGCAGCGGCAAACCCAATTTTAGATCTTTATTATTTTTTTTATCTAAAAAAGTAAACAGAATAGTTTCCTACTCTATTAATTCTCCTGATACTGTTGCAGCTTCTTAGTTTGAAAATACTTAATACTAACTTAATGATTTCATTTATACATATCCAAAAACAATATAAAATATTTATCAAATTTCCAATATAACATTTGCAGGCTTCTTAGTGGACTAATTAGAACAAAATTAGGAAATTTTTGTACTGTATACATATACCATACCATTCTTCTTCTAAAGCAAACTAAAAAATATAATTAAGATTATATTTTTAAATTCAGAATGACTTTGTTTAGAAAAAGTTTTATTTTATCAATACTGAATTAATCTTTAGTTCCAGTTTTATTTTAATATTGAATTACTCACAATAGTAAGTCAATTCATAGAAAAAATTTATATCACTGTAATATTTAAAAAATATTAATAATCAGAATCAAATCGATAATATTTCTTCGTACCAATCTTCATATATCTATCAATCTGTATCTCCCTATCTATCAATCCGTATGCTTACTCTAAGGGTGGTCCTCACAATGTCTGAGCCCCTATCCTGTAACATCCACCATGCAAAAGGGCGCAACCACAAACGATTTGTAGCTTACAAATTTTGGGGTGGGGTTAAATTTCACTGCTGAAATCAAAGCTGCTTACTTGCAGGCTTAGCATATCTGATATATTTAGCTATGTATATATTAGTTATGTATGTATCTGATATATTATAAGTTCCGATTGATAAACTTCAAACTAAATGATAAAGAATTTTTTATAATTACATTATATTTTGGAAAGTACATCACAAAAGCGATTTTTTTTTTTCAATTCCTTTCCAAACACTTTTAACGTTTTCCTTGATGGCATCACCCTTCATCGTTCTATAGTTGTTAGCCATGCTTTTAAAATTGCATCACACTCAGGTTACTATTACCATTTATTAAAAAATACAGTTTACTTTATTCACATTTGTTAACATTATTTCTTCAATGAATTACTTTCTAACTTGCCCTTAAGCCTAACTTTCCTCATGTAAGTATTGATAAAAATTTATCCTAATACAAAAACTTATTTTGTAAGACCAAAAAATATAAAATAAATAAAAAAATTTACCTTCATATAAGCATTTTTCTTGGCATATTGATCCAACCTCAAACCAAAGTTATCATTGATAGGAGGTTTTGTAACTCCTTCTTCAGTTTTGACTTCAGGAGTTTCTTTACCTTTATCCAGATTAAGCATTTGTTGTGCTGCTGAGGGCTAAAACATTAAAAGAAATTGTTTTATGAGAAAAATTTTAAAGAATGTGGGTTTATTACAACAGCAAACTAAAAATAAGAATTGCGGATTATCATGAATAAGTATCAAAAAATGAAATCTCAAATGACTCAAACTTATATCAATAGTGAAAGAAAACAATGTTTGATATCAATAGGAGATAGAGATGATCTCCGGGTCACTTTTAGAGGTCTGAGCCCACCTAAGCATTACTTAGACCTAATTTTTATGATCTAGTAAATCAACCTTTGATGTCTAAACAAGGAAATTAGTAAATTAAAAACTACTCTACCACCAATTGAAAGAAAAAGCAAAGAGGAAATCTGAACCAACCAAAACTCTAAGATGACTAAAACAAAAATTAAAAAGAAAATCAAAATCTTAAAGTAAACTAAAGTTATTCCACAATTAGCGCTAGCCTTACAAAGCAAAAGCACCAAACAAAAGCAGCAGATTGCTAAAATTTTCAAAGCTTATAAATTTTCTATTATTTATACTTAATAACAGAAACAAATGTTTGTTTCAAAGTGGTAAAAAAGTTGATGAAAATTTTATCCTGTTTTGTTCTTAGTTGACAAACCCGTCCCACACTTTATATAGCCTTCCCGCAAAGTACGGCTAAATTTTGCAATAATAAAATGCTGAATTTGCATTATTCATTAAATCAGATTGCTTTATGAGTTGTAAGTGAAAATGAAAAGCAATACTGAATGCATAAACAAATTTTCATTTGTTAATAAATAACCAATCATACATTAAAGAAAATCATAATAGCCAATTATACATTAAAGAAAAAACAGTAACTTTAAGGCAAACTATATTTAAACTCTAATAAAATGACCCCATTCATAAGCAAAGAGTGGACAGCATTTTTTGTTCTAAATGGAAGAGAGGCACGGTAATCTAAATTGTTTAATTTCGAACTTAATTTTTTGAAAAAAAGATGAAACTTACTCTTCAATCTTAAACATTTGATTAGATTGGCAAGATTTCGCACATTTCAATAAGGAGACATTGTCCTAAGTTTTAATTTTTCCTTATACACTTTGTCTTCCTTTCTTTTTATATATTTAGCTTCCTGGTACTCTTATTTTGATAATAAAATTCAGATGAATTAATACATTTTTACAAAATATATTTTAGTAAGTGTATTAGTAAGATTATTTAATTCACCTCTAAATTTTAGATTAAAATTGATTAGACTACAATTGATTTTGACTATATTTTCAGTTCACTAAAACTGCATGCCTTTCTTTTTAAAAAATGCTGTTTTACAACATTAATTTTTTTTAATTGGTACTAGCTTTAGGTACGGAATAAAATAAGAAACTAGAAAAGTATCTTAATCAAGATACCATCTTTTTTTGGAGGAGAAACTAAATGAACTGCAGTGATACATGGCAACAAAATCAAAACAATAAGGCAGGTAACAAAAAGAAAAACATTTACAAGCAATTTTTGACATTTTATTTAATTACTTACAAACTAACATTATAGGCAACTTAAATACCTGATTAGTGCGAGGAGGATTCAAGGGCTGGAGACCAGAGGGTGTATCAGCAAGAACATGGAAATGCGAGGTAGACGGTGGGCCCATAGGAGTTGGCCTACTGTCTGCATCAACTTGGTAGTTTACGAGACCCCACTGCTCCAAAAAGGCATGCACCCTGTTGATAAACAAGGAAACTAATGTTATTTTAAATGAATGCTAGATAAGTTATGATTTCTTTAAAAAATACATAAACACTCTGAGAACTGACCTTAGACTACATCAATACAAGGTTCGTCTCTAAGTGTTAGCGTTTTAATTCTTTTTCAAAAACAGAAGATAATTTTTAAGCATTCCTTACAATGATTTAATTCCTTATAATATGAAAATATTATACCAACACTCACAGCTTATTAAAATTATAAAACTGTATATAAGTCTAATAAAGAAAAGATCAATAAGGTACTCTTAAATAAAAGAATTAACCCCTTGAGGCAAATAAATTATTACCTCATGATTGCACAAACATCTCCAGCTAAGTTCCGCCTGCAAGCAGTTACAGTTAAATACTCTGTGGGATTCAGTCGATAAGTATCAATCATAAAATTCCTATATGCAATGTAGCTGTAAACACAAAAATATACAACAATGATTATTCAACACATAAAAGAAATTTAATGCTAAAATATTTTAAAATTATATTTTATATCCTTACACTTCTGGCGTTTTAGATTTGTTTTTTAAGTTGAAGAATTCCGGCAACCCTCTTCTTTCTATAGCATGAACACTGAAATAAAAACAATGTTTTTAATGGCGGTAAGGAAATTAAAATGTAAAGTTAAGAGAGTGAAATAAAAATATGTTTTACCTATTATAATCAAACCAGGCTGCATAACTAGGGATCACAATATGATTGGCTTGCTCAGTCACATTGTCATCTTGGTTGTCTTCAGGCAATTTATCTCGACTCTGACTGTTGGGAGAACCAGGACGTGATGTTTTCATTTTCTCTTCTTTGTCTCCCTAGAGTATTGAAAAAAAATTATTATATGCTTTTAGGGTGCATATTTTGTGCATTGCTTCCAACAAAAAATAAGCACCTTTTAAGAACTTTTTAAGCACTCAAAAAAATTTGACGCACTATATACATTAACAAAATGCAAAATTATTTTCCAAGACTTTACACGATCATGATAAAATAACTAATTTCAGACAAAGAACTTTTTCCTTGATTATATTAACCATCATAAAAAGATCGAAAGGTTTTTCAGTTCAATTTCAGAAGGTGGAAAATGAAGCATAGAACCATCTATACCAGGAAAACCTTCCTCATGGTATGCTATCTGTTACAAAAACAGTGGAATTTACCTAGAAATGCATCTAGCTCAATTGAACTCTTGAAGAAAAAAAAAAGATAATTGTTGCTATGTACAAAACAATCACCCAATATAGAACTTACAACAATGATCTTAATTTCCAGCTCATAAGCCAAACGAAATGATAAAGCAGCAAAAGAGGAAAAGTCATTTTGTAAAGTTTCTTAGATGCGATTAATTGTCTACCTCTACCATCAGTATCAAGTACATAATATATTCGTAAAAATCTGCTGCACAGGTTTAATGATTCGTTTTTTATTTATTAAAAAAATAAATAAATAAAAATCCTATTAAACAGCTTCATATGTCACATCTAATTTCAAATTTAAAAAATAAAATATTATTAACATAACACTTTTCGAAACTTCATGCAGTAAAAAGCATAACATACCTTATCGTCAGTGTCATTTCCATCTAATTCCAAAAGAGTGCCACCTTTCAAAGGCTGAGATTCATCTTTATTGCTTCTAGGATTATTTGCTATAAAGATTAACATGTTTTAACATTCGAAACAAAATTAAAACAACAAAAACCTAAGTAAAATATTTAAAACTAATTAAAATGGAAAATTCCACAATAGATAAACATAAACTTTATATTTTATACTATAATAATACACTAATTCAACATCTTTATTTAATTTATTGAAAACAAATTAAAGCAATTTTGATAGTAACCTAACTAAAGGCAATTTTATTTTAAAATTTCCAGTTAAGCTTGCCTTATCCTAACATTTAATTAGATTATTACTTGTCATCCAAAAAAAAACTGAGTTCTCACAACAGTTAATCTCAGTTTATATATAAGGTTCTCGCTAGTATTGTGACAATTGTCGCCAAACGTTCTGCAAGTGTTGCCAAATGCAATTCAAAATTTTTTATTTTTTAAGAAAAAAAGAATTCAGTGTGATCAGAAGCTCCCGCAGGCTTTCCATCCAATTTATGCTGAAAAAATCACTAGGCGTACAGAAAAGTCTCCTTTTCCTGAAAATAGCTGCTTTTTAAGCCTTTTCAGGCTAAAAAAGTTGCCATAGTCGCCTCATGCCAAAAATAGGTGCAAATAGTTGCATTTCAGTCGCCTGTGGCAACCCTGTGTAAACCATAACAGGAATTATGTAATAGTAAAGTTCGATTTTTTTTCTTCTCAAGTTTGCCAGCCATATTTAGTTTATGGACCCCTTAATGAATATCTAGGTGGTCCTATTGGACCATTAAATTTTCATTGCCAGTAAATGCAAACCTATATGATCAAGTCTATAAAAATAATGCTGTGCAGGTAAAACTTTATAAGCGAAAGAAATTATTATTAGTGAAGATATTTTTAAAAATGGACAGCCCTAAAATATATGAAAATACCCATATTAGTGAGATTTCCACTTAAGATAATCAGATGATTTATTGACATGAATTAGAACTGGCTACTGGCTTTTAGCAAAAGGTTCATCTTTTGATAAAACTTTTATACCCTTGAGTTTTCCTCGAGAGTTTTTAGAAACTCTGATTAAGGAGTAAAATGCACTTGAAACAAATTTTAAATAACATTGCAATATGAGTTAAGCAACTTTGTCTTACACAAACAGCTTTAATTAATTATTTTTCAATAAAAAATAGATTATACTTACTGTTTTTTTGAATGTGTACTTCTTGCACATTAGGTTCTGGGGATGGCTCTTCCATATCCTTTGTTAAATCATCCATTTCGTCATCCCCTCGCAATGATTTCTTTTTTGTTAGCAGAGTCGGCCCTCTACTGCTCCGACTAAAATATTAACAACACTTTATATTTACATTTCATATAATTACATTTCAATTAGCAAATGATTAATATATGAACCATGAATAACTGCCTAAAAAATGGGGTTTTGATTTTAATTCATATTTAGTGAATAACAGCCACAGAATTTGTATCTACCTAGCAAAAAAAAGAACCATGCCATGGGATTTTTACTCTAATAAAAATGCACCGTCAATAATGAGAACTGGTTTATGTGTTTACGTTTTTATGTTATATGTAAATATTATAGAACAATGTTCATAAGACAAATTTTAGTATAGTTCAGCCTTTTTCTCTAATTTTAGGATTGGAAATAAAATAAATTATTTACAAACATTTTTAAAAAATTGCTTTCAACAATGTAATTTTATTTATATTAAGTTTTTTCATTTTCATCTTGCTGTAGTTCTCATAAAAACTAAAATTTTTTTTTAATGTTATTAATTTTAATGACACTAATAATAAAAATCACATAAATTTTAAAAATATGTATTTACGACTACATAAATTTACACACTACTCATAATATAAAATAAAAAAACCTTTTGTTTTTGCGCTTTTCAGAAACAGGAGATGGAGATCGTTTTCGTTTCTTTCCTTTTTTGTCCTTTTTATCACTATCAACGCCAGCAAGTAACTGGAAAAAAAATTATGTTTTATTATGAAAATGTAATAAATTTGTCTCCAAAATTGTTTTTTAAACAATTAATTATTATTATATAGCAATGAACTTTCTAGAAAAATACTATAAACAAGTTGAAGAATAAAGTAGTTACATTTTTAGCTCAATAAAATAATTATTTTAAATAATAATATAATTTCAAATGCAAAGTTTATACCTCTTCAATAGTGTATTTGCCTCTAGGAGAACGCCGACGTCCCTACAATATAAAAGTTTAATAAGTCAGTTTCAGTATGCATTTAGAAATAACATTTAAAAATTTATAAAATCTAAAAATAAAATCACTCATAAAAAAATTATTCTAACTATACACAATTCAGTTTTAAATAAAGTTAGTGATTCTGCTGGACTTCTGAAATTACGTGTCCTTAAATTTATAACACTTTATTCATCTAATAATATTCATAATATTATATTATACATTGAGAGACAAAAAAACAAATAATTTCAAAAGAAGAGTAACATTTGAACTATTAAAGCTCTTAGGATTGATCATAGAAAGATAACGATTTAATTTAATATTGAGAGTTATAATAATTTTCAATACTCAACTATTAATAACAAAGGAAAAGAAATCTTCTGATATATGTTTGAAGTTCAGTTTTAATTTTGCCAACATAAATCTTAGTATATATATTTACACACACACATATATATATATTCCTTAGCTAAAGAATTATGCGTTCTGAGAAGACTGAGGGGGGTGACTTTAAATATTAATTAGTGCAAAACAATATTTTAAGTGACGAAATTGTACACAAAAACGTATTTTCTCAGAAAAAAAATACCCCCCCCCAACAGATTCGGATTTCCGGCCCCCAAAATATAAGGGATCGGGAATCTGGTTTCAATAGTTTGGTCAGGATAGCAACGAAAAGTTTGGAACCCTTAATGTTATTTTTACTTTTTGCATATTTCACCAAATCTCAAAACTTTTTCAACATTTCATTTTTAAAGTATTACATAACACGGTAAAATACAAACTTTGAGTGAAATCTGTTGGATACAGAGAGATCAAATTTTAAAAAAGTTCTAAATTTAAAATTCGATTCTTCAAGGACTATTCAAACAATTTTGATCAAATTTTGTGTTTTGCCATGTGAAATTAAGATAATTTAAAATGATGTAAAAAATTTTACACCTTACTATTCAAATTTTTTTAGACTAATATTAAATAAAAATATAAATATTTACAGAAATTATTTTTTGTATGGAATCATTTTTGGATAAACAAATTTTATAATTGTGTGCTAATATTTTATCAATTTGCTTCTTGAGATATGGTGGAATAAGCAAAAATTAAAATTAACATTGAGAGGTCAAAAGGTCTGACCGTTCTGCTGACCAAACTATAAGGACCTATACACCTCATAATTTGGAGGTCAAAAATCTGAATCCATCAAAAAAAAAAGTATGTTTATTCAGAGAAAATATGCCTTTGTGTCTGATTTCATAACTGCCTGCACTGATTAATTAACATATTTGAGGACACCAAACCATTAAGATAGAGTCCTAGAACATGAAGTTCAAAAGTTATTCAGAGTGGCCCCCTTTTTTTTGGCGCACTGTACAAGGGTAATTAAAATTAGCATTTATTATACAATAAAATCAGCCTAAAATATACAGAAACTGCAAGTTTTGAATAAGCAAGAATACTAGCTTGGTTTCAGGCATGTGATGTTGGAACAATAAGGTCCTTTTCCAGATGTGTGATAATGGACTCATCCCACCACAAGGTTATATTTTGAATAATAAGACCAGTATGGAGTATTAAATTTCAGAATGATGCAAAGAGTCATTTTTAGGTTATTAAATCAAATGCTTGTCTACACTAACCATGTGAAAATGGAATGTAACATAAGAATCAATATTCCTTTCAAATTTGTTTGATAAAAATTATGTTAAGTAAAATTAAAATTTTCTTAGCATCTTTAATGTATATATAAATGTAAAAAAAAAGACAAAACAAAATCTCATTTCAACGATATTTATTTTTAAAGCATAAAATTTCCCATAATAGAAATAATTATTTCTACTCTTTTAATGCCTTTGATTTAGAAGTTGTACCAAAACAAATTAAGAAAATACATTTCAACTAAAGAAAAAACTTACTAATGCATCCATCTCTACTTCATAATCATCAACATTCATCCACTCATTAAAAGTATCCAGATCAAGCAACCAACGAGCATTAACCTGAAAATATAAAATAACTTTGAAAAACAAGTCTTAAAATTTAGAAAGGTTAAAATACTTCAAAAAATTTAAAATACTTAAATTCAATAGTAAGTTTAAATTACAATAAAGCATTTTATCAACAATTCATTTAAATCCTATTGTTTTTATGTTATCTGCAGAAAACTTGTAACTAAAAATCAATCCAACTGTGCTCAGATACAAGTTGTTGATACTAAGTTGTAAATAAGATACTTAATTTAGATTGATAGTAAACGTAGTCTACAATAAATAAATACTAAAAATAATAAAGTGCTCCGGCGAAAGTCTGTTGTTTACTAAGGGGGTCATGATTAAAGCAATGTGGTTAGCATTGACTGCTAGTCACCTATCCCAAACAAGCTGGTACCCATCTAACTGAAGCTGGGTTCTTTATATTGATAGTTCACATTAACATGGCTCAACTTAATTTATACCTAATCAAATATTGTAAAAAATATTGTTAAGACAAAAAAAAAAAAAAACCTTTTCCATCAACAGTACTTAAAGCACATTTGATTAAACAGTCAATAACAGTATCTAATAGAAGGAGATTTTAATTTGAGAAGTTTAAATCACGAAAGATTAGATTTGAGCTCACATTGCAAACCAAATTAGAAGGACCACTGGTAAGTAAATATGAATCTAGTATAGATTACAAACAAAACTAATAAGTTACATTATTTTTTGTCACTTACCTCATAAGGCCCATCAACAGGATCAGGTATATCTGGTTCTTGGTCGATTTCGGCCCCAGTCACCCAAGTATCGAACCTAAAAAAAATATATATAATTTATCTGATTAAAATTAGTTCGAACAAAAAAAATTACTTCAAAATAAAAAATATTTTTCAAAAAATGAAGACCTGGCTAGTCTAATAGAAAAATCTGTGAAAAATGCTAAGTTAAATCACAGACTTCTTGCAGCTATAATGCAATAAATTTTTTAAAAAAACTTATGAGTTTCAGATCTGTTTAGATAATTATCACTTTTAGGGTTATTTAGGACTCTATTCCCTAAAATTTGAACTAAGTATTGAATTTCAATCAATCCTATATTTAAACTTCACTGATTTTCCAAAGAATTTGACTGCATTAAACGTGAGCGTTTGTGGTGGAGAGTATTAACATAATCAAAGACTTGAGTAGAAAAGGATCTGCTCTAGTAAAATGGCATAGCAACTGAGAGTTTTAGGATAGAAACCAGTATAAGGCAAAGCTGTGTTCTGTCCTGTCTGTTGTTCATTACTGTCATAGACTGGATTATAAAGAAAACCACCAAGAATAAAAGAACAGGAATTCAGTGGAATTCTACACACCTTTTTGAGGACCTTGATTATGCAGACAATATTGTTATGTTATCAGACAGATTCAAAGATATCGTATGAAAAACACAAGATACGACAGAAACTGTAGGCTTAAAGAGAAATACTGAAGAAACTAAAGCAATGATATTAAACAGCCAAATTGTAACTAAACTCAATGTCCTAAACACTAGATATCAAAGACATTGATATTTTTAGTTATCTTGGTTCAATAGTGTATACTACAGGTGGAACTGACCTGACTAAGATGTTACATCCAGACTGAAAAAAGCATGTGGTGTTTTTGAAACATTATATAAAATTTTGAGTTCTTCAGCATTAGTAATCAATAAACTACTCATCTTCAATTCAATGGTTAAAGCAGTCCTATTTTATAAGTGTGAAACTTGGAAACTTACTAAGCCTAAAGAAACCTTTGAATCCTTTCAAACTAAAGCTCTATCAGGGGTCTGTTTAGAAGAAATTTGTGTCTGTTAACGGACCCTTCACAAAATATATTTTCATAAAAATGGACCCTTCACAAAATATTTTAACTTAAAAACGGACCCTTCACAAAATGATTTTTCTTTTAATTGAACCCTTCACAAATTTGTTTATCTTCTTTATTGTTTTGTTAATTGAATAAATCCTTCCCAAGGAAGAAAACAAGGAAGATGGATGTAAACGAATTAAGTTTTGTCTGCTGCAGACGATTCTTCCATTATTCGTCCGAAATGAATATTTTGCGTTCAGCAGTATAGGCTAAATACCAAATATTTGTATGTTGCACCTCTAATTTAGATGCAGCAATTGCTGTTTATTTTTGAAAATTTAATTTTTTTTAAAATTTAATTTTACAATGCTGAGCATAATCCTGTATCAATTTACAATTTAAACACTCGTTGAAAAAGTTTTTTGCAATAACCGGACCCTATTTGCACAAATTCCTAATAGCAGGACCCTGGTTGAAAGAATGTGAGTAATTTTTTCACAATTTCACAAAAGCCGGACCTTTCACAAAATGTCTGGACAGACCCCTGTCTATGAAAGATTTTCAAAATCTTTTATCCTTTCATTATTTCAAAAGAGCAACTATATTGAGGGGACAAAACGAGACCCATTGCTGAGGTTAAATCAAACATTGAAGATGGATGCGGATGATACACATTCTGTGAATGCCTGCCACTTAGTTTCCTCATGTAGCTCTCACCTGGAAGCTGAAGGAGGGACAAAGGAAGCGAGGAAGACCGAAACTAATATGGTGAAGAATTATAACGCATGAAAGAGATGAGCTTCAATGGTATAGCTGAAGCTTGGCTATGGAGGACAAGATATGAAACCTTAGGAGCCAGAATGGTGTAAAAAAATCTTCATGATGATTCTCTAAAATATTGTACTTTAATTGCAAAAACCATGAACAGAACAGTAAAAACAATATTAAACAACGTTCCCCTAGTTATACAAGATTTTCATAAAAACCTTCCAGATTTAAAAAAAAAAAAAATTACCATTTATAATAATAAAAATAACTATGACAGATACAGCAGAAATATGTCTCAAACTTTGAGTATCACTTCCACAATTTTTTTTTTTTAAACAGGCATTTCATTAGTTGATTAAAAGGAATTGAAATACTTAAATGTTAACTATTCTTTATTTGATAATGTGAGAGGGAAGTGGGACAATGAGCTTATTATTAAGCTGTTGTTAGATATGACTTAAATGTTTATGCTAAAAAACATGTAGATATTTATTGCAAAAATAAACAATTAATGCAGATGATGACAGTGACACTCACTTGACTGTTTCTATTGTTATCTCTTAGATTACTTTATATAACATACTCAACTTAATCAAAAAAATAACTGCATTTCATTCCTATGCCAGAGCAGTTGCTGAAAAATTCTGAACTTTACATTTTAACACAAAATAACTTGAATCTTTAGATTCTACTTACGAGTCAGGATAAAACCACCAGTGTAGCATGACATTTTTATCCCGTCTAAAAACCACACGCACCCAATCTTCTGAAATTTAATAAAGAAAATTTAGTAAACATTTTAAAAATATGAATCTAAGGTAAAAATGTTTCAAAATAGTAGTCTACAAATAAACCAAAGAAAAATACAAGTTGCTAATGATAAGTACAATGTCTTAAAATAAGTTTTAAATTTTCTTTATTTTTTTTAAATTTTTTTAAAGAAAAGGTTTTAGAGTTAAGAATTCTGAAACATATTAGTTTTATTAACTAAAAATAAAAGCAAGAAATGCCTGAAATGTTTACAAGTTTTTACATAGCTGCCAACATGGATAAGAAAAAATCCAGTAGATTTTGCGGAATACTAAATATTTTACAATGTTTTATAATACATACAAAATACTAAATATGATACAATATACTAAATATTTTACATATAGGGAATTTTAGGGATTTTTATTGTCATCAAAATACAAAAACTTAATTAATGGTAAGTAAAATTTACCAGTTACGATTGACATTAAATGATGAACTTAAAATGCTTTTTCTTATGTTAACTCATAATTTTTAATAATAATAGACAAATAATTTATTATTGATAGTTTAAAGATATTCAATAGTTCAATTAATTTAAAAAGAGAATTCCAAATAAAAATAAACTCAGAATTTTTGAAAAGAAAAACTTTAAACTGAATACTATATATGAAGCTCATATCATTATGCAACACTAATTTAAATATTCACGCAAGCAATAAACTGAGAAAAACTCTATTTCAATAGGGATTTTTTTAGGCAACTTAATTTTAGGGAATTTTCTAAAATGTACAAAAACTGGGAGAAATTAGATGAAACCAGTAAAAGTGGCAAAATCCAGTAGTCTACTGGTAAATCCAGTCGAGTTGGCTATGTTTTTATCATATGATTTATATAATTTTGTATTGGGGCAAAATCTTCTGAACTATAATTATTCTCAATCCACATATGATCAATTAGAAGTTTATAAAAATATTGTCATACAGGTTAAATGACACCAATCAATTGACATGAATAATCATTGTCAATTTGACATGACAAGAAATTTATTGTGCTTAAATTTAAATATTTGTATTAATGTTTAAATATTTGCATTAATAAATAATTAAGTATTTGTATAAATTAAAATAAATATTTGTCACGTTTAAAGAATTTTTCGGTTTGAATCACAACTGAAATACTTTATGAATTAATTTATGCATATTAACTTCTGAATATTACATTTTAGCAAAAGGAAAAAAAAAAAGGAAAGAAATTCATACAAATCTAAACAAATGAATTTCAAATCAAATTCTTATTTTGAAATGAAATAACTCACCAGGTCCATCTGTAGTTGGTAAAGGTGGGTGTACTAGATGAGATGCATCATCAGGGTTTTCTGCTATAGTGCCTTGATGACGCTTAATGATGTCCTTTAATCTGGGTACCAACTGTTTTTCCACTTCAGGCATTATAAAAATGTGCGGAAGGGTTAAACATTTATTTTGGACCAATGTTTTTTCAATCGTCATGAACATTTCTACATTGCGATCCATACGAGATGGAGATTGAAAATCAAATCTGCGCCTGAAATAAAAGAATAAATTTCTTTATTGGATTGGACATCCAGGAACTAGATCGCATTAACATGTTTATAGTAGACATTCAATATAAATTTATTCTGCAAAATTTTTAAATGAGGAAAAAGATATTTAATTGCCTTCCTCATTTTATAAATCTATATTCAATGTGTAGTAAACACATTGATTTCCAAATTGAATTTCATTAATTGATGAGCAAAAGAGTTTGCAAGAGGATGAGAGTAGAGTAAAAAAAAGGGGAAATAAAAGATTCTTAAATATTTATCTTATGTATTTATAAATAGAATCTTTTAATTCTAGTATATAACAAAGATTATTAGATAAGTGGTTGGAAACAATCTTTAGAAAAAACTCAAAAAGTAATAACAAGAAATTAATTTATACAGTAGAAAGTCCAAAACGGAATCATTGAGAATGGATTCCCTACTGAGGAAAATGGATTTTTCGGGATAATAGATATTTAAGGTAAACGTGCACAATTCATTAAAAAAAAATCAACAATGAACAATAATTTTAATTTCACACAATAATTTAAATTTTTCTTCTTTTTTTTCATTTCATGAAACGAATTAACTGGACAGAAAAAAATTACATTAAGAAAAGCATCATATTCTAAAAGTAAATTTTAATTACTTAATATTATTCCATTTAATAAAAAAATAATAACATAAACATGGAACAGAATTGGGTGGATTTAGCTTGTAAAAACATTCACAATTTGTCTGCTGGTGTTTTTTTCAAACACTATCAAAATTAATCTTCATTAATATTCATAGTTTACTCTTCTTATCTAAGTTTATTTTCCTTTTTTTTTTAAATAAAAAAAAAATCTGCTCTTTTAGGGTGCTTATAGTAGCAAAATAATTATTATCCTTTTCCCTTGCATTGAAATGTTTTTTTAAACTATCTGTTTATTTTGATTATAAAGATGCAATTTTTTTTAGTAACTATAACAGAAAGAATTAAGTGTTACATTGAAAATACATACAAAACATACATACTTATTTTGCAACAAAAATAAAGAAAAAAATTAAATTATTTTTTGAATAACATAAAAAAATTGACAAAATATTACAGATTACATAAAGCAAACAAATTGTTTTTTTTTTTTTTTAATTACTTGCTATATTATATATATAGAAAGTGACATATGGTGAAGAAAAAAAAATTAAAGATAGATGGATCAAAAAATTTTCCAGCAATTTTAAACCCATGCTTCAGTTGCATAAAAATTATTTTTAAGCACGATTTCATTTTAACAGAAACTATTTGCAAAATGAAATTTGTCAAATAAAATTTCAATTCGCTGAAAAATAAATAAACAAAACATCAAATATTTACCATCCTTGTTCACTTTTGAACTTGTAAACAGCAGCCAAAATGTGACATAAAGATCCACTAGGTCTGAAGTCCAAAAAACACTTCATCTATAACAAAGGTAAAATATTATTTTAGATAGTCTTAATGTGGAATAAAAGAAATCGAGGCATAGGAGATACTATATTTACCGGAAGTCTAGTAAGAGGAGGTTTGCTGACAGTTCTGCCAAAAGCATCTTCTTGGAATTGTACTAGTTGGTTTACAAGAGCAGCTAAGCCTTTTGCAGTAGGTGGATCAGCTTGTATGTACTGCAATAATTAGTCAAATCAATCATGATGGTTTTACCAATAGACTTTTCAATAATTAAAAATGTTGTGGAAAACAAAATTTATTTAGACTTTGATTTAAAAAATTATAATAAAAAAAAGCAATTTTGAAAGCAAAATATTTTAATTGAAGTTTTACTGTAGGTTTGGTAAGAATTTGCTGCATGTAAACTGCACCTGGGGGGGGGGGAGGTCACCTATTTCCCATGGCAGAATAGTATGGACACAGTCCCAGATTGTTACTAATTTTTAGCAGAATGTTTTATTTGGGTAGCAAAAAAGTTTGATTTTCTTTTCAGCAGAATTCTTTTCAAAAGATACCTTTTTACTAATTTTGCTTTTATAATTTGGTAGAAATAAAATCAGTTCAATTTTTTAATATGATATTCATTGATTCAATATTTTCACAGTGTCACAGTCCCAGATTGTTTCTAAGTTCTAACAGAATGTTTTATTAACGAAGCAAAAAAGTGCGGTTTTCTTTTCTGCAGACATTTTTGAAGAAATGTTCTGCAGAATTCTTTTCAAAAGATAAATTTACTAATTTTGCTTTTTTAATTTGGTAAAGTAAAATAGATTCAATATTTTTAATATAATATAACGCTCATGAAAATTTTAAATGACATATTAAGTCTCCCCTTTTTTGCTAAGAACTCATGAAATTGTAAATGTATGTATGTAAATGTCTCCAGTTAAGATCAAAATTGGTTCAATACGGATCCTATAAGAACTTGCACCGAGGGACTTTTTAGGAGGCATGTCTAGGTTTTTTTAATACTTGTCCTAGAATGGCCGATATTATATTGGCCGAATAATGAATATAAAATATCAGGTTAATGTGACAATTTTATATAGAGCCGATATTGGTTGTAAAATATCCAGTGAATTGGATAATTCTATATCGGGTCAATATTGGAAAAATAACGGCTCTTTGAACCCATATTGAGCAAGAATTTACAAATATTGGTACAATAAGGGCTAACGCCCTGCAGCAGAGTCGTGGCAACATGGCGACATTGTCGCAGAACGTTACGGAGTTCTTGCAGAGACGTTTTTCCTTTGGGAAGTAAAAAAACTTGGGTTTTCCTTTCTGCAGAAATTTTTTTCCTTTTTCTTCTGTATTATAGTCGAAAGATGCTTTTCTTGCGCATGGGAATGAAAAAAAATGCTTGTAATTTTTCGGTTCTCATTTAAGGATAATAAAAAATAAAGAGCAATGAAGTAAATAGTTTGTTTTCTTTTCTACAGAAATTTTCGTTCTATTTTTTATGCAGTTATTATTATTAATTTACACATAGCTTTTAAAATCAAATATTTTTAATACTGTATTATTTATTACAACAACTGAATTTTAAAATGAAAACACGCATTTAGTAATCTCTTTTTGAAGAGTTTGAGATTTTGGGGTCGAACTTTTTTTCTGGTAGTTACTACTACGGATTTCACAATTTTTAAAAAAAAGCTACGATGATTTATAAAAGATGAAAAAAAAACTAATTAGTGTCTTTTCCTTCTACATAATGCAAGAATATCGACATATTAGAATTTAAAAAAAAATATTACATATGCAATTAAAAGTTTTTTTTATTGTAGTTGACGCTTCTGTTACTTTAAATTAGTAACATGCATATTTCTTGTTATTTTCAAAAGTATCTTGCAGAAAGATATTAGTATTAGAGACGTATGTTGCAGAAAGCCCGAAAATTATTATGCCGTTAAGGTAGTGTTTTGTAATTTTTTTTCAAGAATTGCTATGATATTACACTTGGAAGGCCAGATGTATTTCATTGCTCAGTTATTATCATAGATATTCAAGCAATCATTCTTTGGTATGCTTAGTTTGCATACACTGTAAATTTAAGGGGTCTTTCCACCATTTTTTTCCACTGTTATTGCTACGGATACTCACATTTTTTAAGAAAAAAAAATCTGAATATTTGTCTATAAAAATTTTATTAGTCCCGAATTTTGATTATTTATTTTCAATATCACCATACTTTTATTATGATGCGGGCATTTGATTATTTACTTTTAATATGGCCATACCATCACTTTTTTGACATAATCGCTTATTTACTTCTTCCCACGCTCAATGTACTCCATTAGTATAATAAATCCATGTAATTATTTCAATTGTTTTTTCGGCAGCTATTCATAATGATTATTGCATGTTTTTTAAAGATCTCAATATATTTCTGATAATATGGGAAAAGCGAATCGTACATTAGAGTATTTACTTTTTTATGCAAAGATTCTAATGTAGTTTTGATTAAGTTCTTGGAAGAAAAGAGTGTGATATTATAAATTAACACAAGATTATTATTGAAATGTTAACACTCGCAAGTTAATGCCACAAATTTTAAGATTTTTTAATATCTTTTTCATGTGATTGGGATTCACAAAATGCAAAAAGGGAGATAATGTATGTTTTTCTCCTACAAATATACCCCATAATATTAGAATATGTATTCTTTTTTTCAGTAGATGAAAAAAAAACTTTAGAATTAAAACTACACACAGTTTTGTTTTGTATGTACTTTGTGCAGGCTTTTTTTTTTTTTTTTTTTTAAGAAACAAATTGCTTCTGTTACTTTAAATTAGGAACATATAGGTTTGTAACTATCAAAAACCATTGCAGAAAGATATTAGTGCTACAGAGATTTTTCATAGAAAACAAGAAAAAAATTCTTCTACAGAGCAATGACAATAGAACATAACTCGCTTCAGCATTTGTTCAATCCATCACAATATTACAGCTTTTTTTTTACATCAATAAATAAATAAATATATAAAATATATTATACAACCATAAAACTCTTAATGGAGTGATCTGTTACACCAAATATAATGATCAATGCATGAATGACTTCAATACTTGCAGATGATTTGTGAAAAACAAGTAATGTTTGCTTAATGGTGACTGAATTTCCCTCCTTCAGCAAGACTTTTTCTTAGTTTCTCTTGTGCCACAGAACGCAAGTCCCCAAATCTTGATGATTGTTTTGGGGTAGATCACAACATTGAAAACTACACAATTTCATTATCATTATAAACACAAAAAATAATCACCAAGTCTCGCCAATTTCCAAACAGTAACCCACAAGAAAACTTTTTAAAAAAAAGATAAATAAACTGAACATCACTGAAAAAATGCACTCTAAGTGTAAAACTGCAAACTTCAAAAGTTTTTACTTTTAAATTTGAAAGTTTAAAATCCATTTGGTGTCTTAGTGGTTGTAGTGTGTGCAGCAGATCATGATAAGAAAATATCCATTAAAATACCAATAGTGCTTGTACATCAGATAAAAACGAACCATTTCAAAAAAAAAATTTATCAAAATTTTATTAAACAAATTTAAATTAATACACCTTATATATCAATAGCAGCCAATACATAAAAACAAATTTTGTAATAGCTTCTGCAAATAATCTTACTTCAGATATCAAAATTTGCAATAAAATTCAATTATGTAATTCTCTCTCACAGACAATATCGAATTAAACGGTTTTATTTGATTATCTTAACTATAAAATGTAATAAATATATGGAAAATTGAGGTATTGTTACTACTTAAACTATAATTCAAACTGAAATGCAAAATGAATAATTTAATCATTAACGGTAAAGGTAACACTAGAGCTTCTTTTTTTTTTTTTTCCAGTGTTATACTACGTTACCCAGCAATGCATATATCGTTTTATCATATATAATAATGTTCGAATCATAAGAAAGCAGTTACAGAAGAAAATAAGCAAATTGGTGTTAGATAATGATCAAATTGAAAGGTGAGTAACAGTTACACATTGAAAGTCAAACAGAAATGACAATTTACCTTTTTACAATTTTTTTGCAGCCATTGACGCACAGTATCAAACTGGGCGATTGTTTCAGGAGATTCGTAGAACTTGACGTTTGGCCCACCATCTTTCTTTCGATAGCAAGTCATTTTTATTTAACATCAAGTATCTTTCTTGATGAAATTATACGTTAATTACATTATTACGTAAAATATTTAATTGAAATTAAAAAAGCTATATGGATCGCTAAAAGCGGCTTTTCTTATTTTCGACATTGAGTCACTTCACTTCAGCTTCATTTTTTTCTTCCTTTATCTCTCATAAACTACAAATTTTAACATTTTAATTATGAAATAAGTTTTATTTTAATAGAAAAACTTATTCAACAACTTACAACTGAAAATATGATATAAATTTTAAAGTTGAAATTAATTAATGAACGAAACCATACCATAAACATCTCAACTTTTTTAATAACACGACTGCAAAACACGGCAGACGGCAACAACAAATTAATTACTTCATAAAAAAATAGTTTAGTAAATTCATATGAAGTTTAAGAATTCTATTATTAGCAAAATGGAATCAGGTCTGATGGTAATAAAAGTGTATAATTTGTATTATTGTTTCTATCTATTCTTTTCGGATCAAGAGAACCAATTGAAAATACAAGCTTCATTTATAAATATTGTGCATATTCTGTTACTTTTAACTTGTACCATTAATTAATTTTTTAAGTATTATAATTTTCTTTTTTCTCCAAGCTGTAATATTTTTTAAAGATTACCTTGTTATTTAATTTTTGGTACTTATACTTATTTACGAATGAGATTGGTTTCTTTGGTATTTTCTTCCTAATTTCCCATCTATTAAGAAATGTATAAATGAAAATGTAATTTTATAGGAACCTACTCTTTATTCTGTGGAAGCTATAGCTATTCTGGATAATGATGGAAATCGAATATTGGCTAAAGTAAGTTTTCCCCCAGCAGTTACAAAACCTATTACATGGTTATTACACTTGTGATATTTAAAAATTTTATAAAATTTTTGTGAACATTTTTCGCTTTAGTTGAGGTTATATTAAATTACCGGGGATATTTCCGTATCGTGATCTGTCGCGCCTACTACTCTCGCCAAAGTGCCAAATAAATTTTAAACTTTTGAATTTATATTTTAAAAAAATATTTAGATGTTTGCCTCTTTCTCCCATTTTTTTTTTTTTAGTCTGCAAGGAAGTTGCAAAAGACTTTGCGATTATTCTACCTCAGAATACGGAAATCTGAGTTATACCATGAAATTGCAATAACTTTCAAACATTAGAATTTTAGAAAACACCTTAGTAGCACTTTTTTTGGCATATTTACTTAGAATTTGTTTTAAACTATTTTATATCCTTATCAAACAATTTTTGTAAATTTGGAAGATCAGATTGCAAAAAATATGCATAACAGTGGCACATGTAGTAAATATTTTATTTTCTGAATGTGAAAGTATAATATAGGTGTGTACACATAATTTAAAAAAGCCTTGTGCCCCCTCAAAAATTTGCTTCATGCTATGCCTATGCCAACAAGTAATATCTTGTAAACTTTTATGTTTTATTATACTTCATAAAATCCTTTTTGTTAGCATAGCTATACAGAGAATTTAAAAGTATAATAAAAATTAGTAATGGTATCATATATTATGAAAAAAAAAATATTCAAATATTGTTTGTTATTTAATTTATGTAACTTTTAATCCTTTAATATACAGTTTTATTTTATCTAGACCAGTGATTCTCAACCTTTTTTTTGTTGCGGCACACTTTTAACGATTTCGAAATTTGACGGCACACAATGAAAAAAAAAAATTTTAAAGTTATTTACTTACCTATAATACACTGTGTTAATTAGTTTGTGATAATAATTTTGAAAGTGAAATAAAATAATATGTACTACAAAGGCACATTTATTAAGGGAATTATTATTTCTTTCGACTAATTTTTTATTAGTTAGTAACAGTTTTTTTTGCTAATTATTAATTGTTAGCCTGTTTTCTATAGTTATTAAATGTTGTTTTTATTACATTGTTATTTTTTGTGATTTCTTGTTAACTAACTTTTTTGCTAATTATTAATTGTTAGCTTATTATTTTTCTTGCTAGTTATCCTTTGTTAATTTGTTTTTACAACTATTAAATTCATAGCTTACTTTAATGATTAGCTTTTATTTTCGCTTGGAAGTTAGTATTTAGCTTGTTTTAGCCTTGATAATTAATAATTTTAATAGTCATTAAATTTCCTACTAATTTCAACATTATTTAAAATTGTGTGTCAAAGACAATTTAAACACTTCCTTCTTATTTTAAGATTGTCAGAGACAAGACAATCGCCCACAAAGAGATGTTCACCTGGTTAAAGCGTGAAAAAATTATAAAAAGTATATATATAATATTATATATCTATACACTTTTTTTTTAGTTTAAACTTTACTTGTAATAAAAAAAGCATTATAATTTTTATTGTACTATTTCTAATATTTGGCGGCACATTTTAAGAATTTGGCGGCACACAAAAGTGCCACGGCACAGTGGTTGAGAATCACTGATCTAGACTGACAGATAAACCTGAATTGTTAGACTGTTATAATTTATTAGGATGATATTTCCATATCGTGATTTGTTGCGGCAATTACAATCGCCAAGGCGCCATGTGGATTTTAAACTCTCAATTTTTAAAAAACAAAGAAACATGTAAAGGTTTGCCTGAGAGTGGTTACATGTTCGAGTTTGCACGCTTTAGCAATATTTTTTTTTAGTTTCTCGTGGGCTGCTGCCTGTAAGTTACTTAACCATGACAATTATTCTGCTGCAGATCAGGATATGGAAATCTTCCCTTTATTACTTACTGACTAAAAGTACTGTTACTAATTTTCTTAATAAATTAATATTTTTATTTTTAGTATTACGGAAAAACTTTCCCAACAGCCAAAGAACAAAAAGCTTTTGAAAAGAACTTATTCAAAAAGACACATCGAGCTAATGGTAAGCAGATTATAAAACTGAGGCGCCCTTTATGAAAATAAAGTTCATAATTATTTTTTTTTTCAATGTTTTCTATGTTTAAATTTATTTTCCAAGCATATTCCTGATGTTGTTTCTATTACAACATCCTTCGATAAAAATTTGATGATCAAATTGTAATATTTAATAAAACAATTTTTAAGGGTAGTTTCAAAAATATTGAAAATTAGTTACGTTTCATGATCAAAATTATCTCAAATTAAAATATTTATCAAGCAATTACTTTGAATTCTTTTTAGAATTATAAAAAAAAAGAAATGTGTTCTTGTACTTCTATTTTACGTGTTTCGTTTGGGGTAAGTTGTAAAGTATTGATCTACTTTAGAGCCCTGATTATCTGATGTCCATGGGATCAGAGTTATGTTAGAAAATTGAAATAGTTGGATTATCAGGGGACCTTTTCAAGTTCTTTTTTTTTTTTGTGTGTATATAACCAATTAAACATAAAACTATAAGTAAAAATATTCTAAGTAATTAAGCCAGTATAAAAAAAGCTACAATAAACTATATTTTTATCTTAAATATCGTTGTAGAACAATGTAAATAAGATCATTGATACATTTTATTTTCTATTTAAATATTTTGTAGCTGTCAAATTTTGGAATCCCTCTTACTGCAGTAATTGGATTTAACTGAATTAAATGTGGGATGTATTGGTAAAAGATCCTCAATGGAGCAGTAATTGAGTCAAGTCTTGAAAATGTGCAGCAATTTTGGAGCACTTGAACTTGTTAACTGTTATTTCCGATTTATATGTCTTTGAAGCAAATGAAGTTTTTAAAAATTAATATCTTTCCGCTTCAATTTCTTGGGATTATTTATTTAAGTATTAAACCTATTTTAAAAAATATTATCCGTCATTAGATAGCATTTGATGTAGTCATTCACTTAATTTAGAATGCATTTTAAACTATAATTGTTTCATTTAATTGTACTGTTTGTTTTTTTTCCTTTATAAAATTAAGAAAAATTGTGTTCATTGTAGAATATAACATTATATTTTTAGCTGAAGTTATTATGTTAGATGGTCTCACTGTAGTCTACCGGAGCAATGTTGACCTTTTCTTCTATGTCATGGGGAGTTGCCATGAAAATGAGGTCAGAAATTTTTGATATTGATTTGTATTTTTAAAACTTGCTCTTTTTTATTCACCATTTTTTTAAAATTTATTGATTTATACCAAGTTATAATTTTAATAATAGGTACTTTTATTCTCAAAAGTTTGCGTATTGATTTACTTTTATAAATTTAAGATGCTTTTCTTTTTTAAGAAATTTTTTTTTGTAGTCCTTTTAAAGGATTATAATAGTTAAAAAAGATTTAAAAAAGACCAACAATGTGTATTTTTTTTAATGATTCTACTGTTTCACTTACCATTTAGAAATTACTAAAAAATTTAAATTAACTCTCTAAACCTAGTTGCTTTCACACAGAGAAAACTATTGTAATATTCACTGAGAAATTATGTTTGTTATACAAATATTTTTACATTGTATCTAAGTATTGCAATGGTTTAAGGATGCGATGATTAAAATTTAGAATATTGTATTCTTCTCTAACAATTATGTATTCTTCTCTAAAGCACTGCTTGTTCATGACTTTCCTCGTGTGGCTATTGTTGCAACTTTTGGATTCGTGATAAAACATGATTATGTTCATGTGCATTTGTTTTGTTTAAACATTGTTGACTTTTCTGTATTTTCTATTAGTATGATTGGCCAGGATATGACTACTTTGCATTTGGGCTTTGCACTATTTGCTTTCTCTAATCTAATGGAGAAATATTGGGAGTGCCTGTGGTTTATTGACCAAATGACTGGCTTTTGAAAAATAAATATTTCATTGTAATGAAAAAAAAAATGCCATTTTATCATTATTGAATGCAGGTTTAAATATCATCAAATTAGGAAGGAAAAAAAAACTATTGCTTAGTTTCTAAATTTAGTAAAATATATTAAACACTTACAACATTGTATATTTAGAAATTGTAATGCTAATTTCTTTGATTTATTTATATTTGCCTTTTTAATGTTTAGCTTATTTTGGTGAGTGTCCTGAATTGCTTGTATGATGCTGTGAATCAAATTCTGAGGAAGAATGTTGAAAAAAGAACTCTCCTTGAAAATCTCGATATTATACTATTAGCTATTGATGAAATTTGCGATGGAGGGTGAGTGGAATGTTTTATTTTGTTCTTTTTCAATGATGGCAAATGAAGTTTAAGAATCATTTAAAGTGTATGAATCATTTGAACTAAATGTAATTTCTTAAAATGAATCATTTTAGAAACAACTTTGTAGAGTTAAATCACAAATATAGTAAACTCACAATCTACTAGATTAGGTGGTTAGAGTGGTCACAATCTACTGGATTAGGTGGTCACAATCTACTGGTGGTGGTGAATGTTTTATTTTAATCTTTTTCAATGATGGCAAATGAAGTTTAAGAATCATTTAAAGTGTATGAATCATATGAACTAAATGTAATTTCTTAAAATGAATCATTTTAGAAACAACTTTGTAGAGTTAAATCACAAATATGGTAAACTCGCAATCTACTGGATAAGGTGGCATGACAATTGCAAATAAGTTAACTGCAACTATTTTTATAAATTTAGTAATTACAAAGTATTTTTCAATATTGTCACCACTGCATTACTTTATGAGACAAATTTTGCTGGGAGATTAAATTTAAAAACATGTTTGAAATTTGATATTCATTTGTTATGAAATTTTTCTTTCAATTTTGCACTTTTTATGCTTTTTTATATCAGCCAGTATTTATTTTATGATATGTTAGAAAATGATAAAATATTTGTGAATTTGTTGAGTGTTTAAAAAAAAAAGTAAGTAAAGTACATTAAGAGCATTCTTGTAAGATTTGTGCCAATCAGAGTAAAAAAAATAAATTGTTTTTTTACTAAATTAATGTTATAAAAAATTGCAAAGAATCACTACAAACTGCCTTTTTTTTCTTATTGCACTGCCAACTTCACTAGTTTTTTTTAAAAAAAAGAATCACTACACTACAAATTACAAAAAAAGTAGTGACTACTATAGTTTCATTACTTGTAACTTGTAAATTTCCACCCCTGTTAATTCTGTAAAACAAAATACATAAATTAAAATATTTTTGATAAACTTTTATTTTATTTACAGCTAGATGTGAATGATTAAATGCACAAACTAATGCATAAATTGTAAGAGTGATATCAATTTAATGTAGGAAGTAACATCTGAAAATGTCAAAATTACAAATTACCATACATTATTGACTTCTAAAAGGAACTAGAAAGAAAATTATCAAAATTTTTTATCCTTGTATGACATACTGCTTTTAACATATTTCTTTCAGCAGTAAAATGGTGAAATTATAGAAAGATATTTGTCGAGATACAAATTTGTTATGCTAGTTTTTATTCACCATAATAAAGTGTAATATCTCTACCAATGGCTTTTGCAGATGCATAACATATCTTGTGCATTATATTTTGAAATGTGTTTATTTGTTTCACTGCATTCTTTACCTTCCTGAGTTTTGCAAATTTAACTGCATTGTTTAGATCTAATTTAGAAACTTGTATCATTGTTAAAATTTTTATTTTGATGCCATAAAATTTATTGTTGCAAGAAAAAAAAATCATGAATAATTGTAAGTTTATAGTATTTATATTTCTTTAATCTGTCACTTGGCATACTTCTTTCTTTTTGTTTAAATATGTGTGCAACCTTTGAATTTTAACCTAATGAAGTCACTCTGGAAAAATATGAATTTTCCAAGGACTTCAGCAATTATTGTTTCGGAAGTTGAAAATTTAAATTCCTATTGTATAAAAGAAAAATTTTTCTGTAATGTTAGAAATGTTTTTCTCTTACATATTTCTTACAGAAAAAAAGTAGTGTAAATGATGTGTTTCCTTTCACATAAATGCATCGCTGCAAACTTTTATATTCCCTTATAAAAAAAATTCAAATGGTAGTAAGGATATAGAGCAAAAATACTAAAGTATGTAAAAAAATATTTTATTTTTGTCAGTATTTAAAAAAAAAAAAAATGTTTTTCTATTGCGTCTTATATATATATATATGGCTTATTTATATGTTGTTGTAATCAGAGTAATTTTAAATCAAATTTATAATACCTGAAATTAAGCATAATTTTTTTTTTTTCATTTTAATAAAAATGTTCCTCGAAAAGCATAAAAGCTTATTAGTATGGAAATACAGTTTTTTAATTCTACTTTTAGTTTGCAACTTGTTTTACATTAAGTTGATGCAATTGTAAAATTGTGCTCGTAATTTCCTGCTCAAATTTATTACTTTAATAGAACTCTTAACTTATTTAGTGTGATGCAATTGAAATGTAATTGGAAGTTGGAACAATATAGTTCTAAAAAAATAATATAAAATAAATTTAGTTATGGTTAATTATCATCACTCCATAAATAAAATGCAGTCAACGTGCTTTTTGTATGCATAAATCTCTGGTTTCAAATTTGAAGATTGTATTTGCAACTTTTGTCACAATTGTATATTGGCTGGTGCAGCATTTCTGAAAATTTGAATTTGAAAAGTTTAGAATGGTGACCTGTGGGGTACACTTTTTAAATATACTTAAAAATTTATAAATAAATATCAAAATTAATGCAAAAATTTAAATAATAAGTACTGAAAACTTTCATATGTTTTTAGAATTGTACTTGAAGCCGATTCTACATCTGTAGTACAAAGAGTTTCTGTGAGATCTGATGACATTCCACTTGGAGAACAAACTGTAGCTCAGGTATTTATAAATTATTTCTGTTCTTTTTAATCATTTTTATCCTTTAACTTTACTGAATTGTTTAGTATATGTGTAAATCCTCAAATAATAAACTTGAAAAATCTTGCTTGTATGTTAATAATCTTGCTTGTATGCTTGTATATTATCCATAATAACTATAAAATGGGTGAAAAAGAGTCAGCTTTTAGGTGCTGCTAGAAAATATTAATAAGTAACGTGATTGCTGCTTCAAACTGCTTTATTTCATTTTCATTTCTCTCACCGTTTGTCTTGGATGAAAGTTTTAGTGGTAATGATATAAGAAATGCATCAATAATTGCAAGTAAATTCTTATATTTTGTCATCATCAAAACCTTGAATCATACGACTGCCAGACCTTTTACGTGTATACATAATGTTTTAGTTATTCATATATAATGGTGGCCAAATTCTTTTTAGATCTAATGAATCAAGAGTAAGTTATTACCAAATAGAATTTTCACTTTTTAAACAAAATTCTTGGAGGAAAAAAAAACTGGAAGAATTACCAGTTATGCACCTTAGATGAGATAACCTGTTCTTAGACAGCCTTTTTTTTTCCCTTTCTTAATTGCTCCTAAACCTGTCCCAATTCATTCTAGTTGTGTTCTAAACTGCTCAAAGGAAATAATGAAATAAACATTTAAAAAAAAAAATTGGTATCTGCTTGAAGAATTTAGTTATCAGGGTGAGGACTATTGGGGCATTTGTCTATGCCCTGTATTTTTAGAAGTCCCCGCACCAGAAGCATTAAAAAACAGTATTTTTTGCTATTATTCTTTATCAAAAAAAATTTTAATAATCATTTTTTTAATACTGAATATTTTAAAGCTTTTTTTTAAAAAAAAAAAATTGATTGTGGAAGGCAGCCTCTGACAAGGCTTTTTAAGTCAATGAGCTTCACACAAGAAAACTTTTCTTAGAAATCAGAATCTTAAAATTTTAAAAAAAGCAATAAAATATGTAGAAATTTTTTTAAATGGTTATTTAATAGCTGCTCTTAAATGAAAAATTTCTCGCTTCCGGGGGCTTCACACTTTATATATAATGTATAGAAATTAATCAGTGGTATAAAATTCCTTAGAAAAAGTGTACAATCTATTTCAAAAATGTAAGCAAAAAAATTTTGATTCAATAATTTATATCTATTTAAGTCTTATAACTTAGCAAAATTTATACTTTATGCTTGTAATTGAGATTGCTTTTAAAAAAATAAAATAAATTAAGAATAAAAATTATGCATTATTCTGAGACTGAGAAAGGAAGAGCACTGATTTCTACGGTGGTCTAAACTTACTCTCCCCCCCCCCTTTCATTCTTATCAAATTCATTTGAAATATTAATAGACATATTTTAAAACTGCACACCATTCTTGTTTTTTAATTATTTAAGTTCATTTCCTATTATCAAGTTCTATTCCTATTTTGAATAAAGTTCTATTTATCAAAATCATAATAAGGAGGCACCCTTTTCAACCTGCAATGACATTTTCAGCTATGGTTTGCTGTAAAATTCTCAATCCTTTTGACAACTCTTACCTCTCCGCTTGAAGATTGTAACTGCTGTACTTATAATTACCCTCTCAAGTCGTTTAGATGATAAGACTTGCTAACACTTTTGGAAAAATCATGTTTCTCCTTATCTTCAGTACTATTGTTTCAAGCTTAGTTAATAAAATATTAAAAATTTTAAAGGAAAATCCTATGTTTCAGAGGATTTGTAAAATTGTTAATTAAATATTTCTCATGTTTAATTTAAGCTTTGCATGTCACAATCTGCTAAGTACTTGTCAGTTATAAAAATAATGATACTTAGAAAATAATTATAAAAATATTTTTAGAATTATAATAATAATTTTTTTACATGGATTATTTTAACACAGTAAAAGATCTATGTAATGCTTTTCTATAAACTGCAACTTTCTATAAACCACATTAACTTTGTGGGTGTAAACAATGAAAATTGAATTGCAGTTAAGGAATTCTGTAACTGAGCAAAAACTATTAACTTTTTACATTTAATTGATTATTTCTTAAGAGGTAACAAACTTTAAAAGCTAAGCAAGCCAAAATTATTAAAATATTTCTTTTTTTTTCTTCTATAAATTATAAAGTGCATATTTTTTATGTTTTTAATTATTTTTATCTAAAAATTATTTTTAAGCATTTTAAGATTGATCTGTTTCAGACTAATATTGCCATGTTTAAAAGGTAAGTTTAAAGCTATATGAAATGATATGTATATATATAAAACAAAATTCTGTAAAACACAAAACCTTGCATTTCAAGCTCTTTCACAGAATTTTATTAAGTCTTCTGCATTATAAAGATCTTCTACTGTATATGCAAAGCCTCAAATTCCTTCTTCATTTCGTTTCAAAGTATTTTAAAATAAAAGTATAGTAAATGCAAAATAAAATTTAAATTTGTTGTTAACTTATTAAAAATTAAATTTTTGTTAGTTAAATTTAGTTTGTCCTGTTCTAATTAAAACTATTGTATTTCATAATGTCATATGGCTGATTAAATGTTGAAAGTGGATAATTAAATGGTCCTAAAAAGTCCAGAGATTCCATTAATTATGTACAAAAATATAAGTTATGCTGTTATTAGTTGATGAATTTGTATAGGATTAGAATTTAGGTAGCTACAGTAAAGTTAGTGTTCTCATATCTAACCTCATTATAAAAAAACTGTTGATTAATTTCATACTTTGAATTTGTAAGTCACTAGTTATTTATAAATTTTTATCTTATATTTACTTGTTTTTATATATTTCTTTTAGTTTATTTGTATTGAATATAGACTTTTTTAGAAACCTAAAATTTTTGATATGTGTAAATTTTATTTCTCTTTTAACATTTTTAAAGAACTTTTTATTAAACATTATTAAATGACTCTTATCTCTTTTATTGATCATGCCTTGAGTCTGAGGTAATTAAGGTTGCATTCAATTAAATTTTTTTACTAAAAAAGTAACAAGTCATATTCACACCATTTTAGGAACCCTTGTCTTTAAGTAGTCTAATGCCTCTATCACACGAGAGAAAAATATGTGCAACTGCAAGTGTAAGTGAAACTCTAAGCGCAATTCCTCCGTTCGGAGTTGCCGAAAGGGTTGCTTAATTGCCTGAACGGTTGCATGTAATAAGGTTACCATATTTTGTTATTTATCTTTACTTTTGGCTCATATTTTATTTTATCATATTTTATTATATCATAGTTTCTGAACGATGTTCGTAAAGGGAGGAAAAAGAAATCACAGGCGCTGTAGAATATTGATTGATTTTGATTTAATTTTTTACATTTGTATTTGTGTTAAGTCTTTTTTTCAGCAGCAAATTAAAATTCTAAAAAACTTTATTTCCCCAATAGTGAAGTAGCATAGTATAAAAAGGATTATGATTTCTACCTCATAATATGAAGATATCATTGAATTTCATGCTGCGTCCCTGAAAGGATAAGGGGGTGAAAGGGAGATGGACTTAAATACATGCTGCGTCTCCAAAAGGATAAGGGGGTGAAAGGGGGATGGACTTAAATACTATTTAGAATTTTGAAAATTTTTTTTATCTTGATTTGAGTGACTAAGGTATAAAACATGGTGCATTGCGTTTTTGAAAAGTGCTTAAAGGTGCTTATTTTCGATTTTCATTTTTTAAAGGCCCTTAAAGGTGCTTTTCTTAATGGGTGTTTTTAAAAGGTGCTTTATTTTCCCTTTTTGAAAATGAAATTTATGAAAGGGAATGTCGATTTTCGCCACGTATTATGTAAAAACGTGTTTTTCACATTTTTCTATTTCACGTTTTCAGAATTCATTCAACCACGATCAATTTCAGGGTACCGTCAGTCCATAGCGTATGAAAGCGCCAATCATTTTACAGGTTTGGTGAAGTACTTGTGAGTCCGCATGTGCGTCTAGTGAGCTGGGTTCGGTGAGATCCTTGCTTTCTCATGTGCAACTCTGCTGTATTTTGCAAGATATTCTCAATTTCAGGCTTTATTTTTCACCCTCTGAAATCGAACCTAAAAATCTCTTGATCATTTTTTTAATGGCTAATATAATCAAGAAAAGAGTTCTTTGTCAATTTCTAGTTATTTTATCATGATCATGTGAAGTCTGAGATTTATTTTGCATTTTGTCAATTTACATAGTGCTTAAAAATATTTTTTGAGTGCCTAAAATGTTCTTAAAAGTTGCTTATTTTTTGTTGAATTTGGCTCCGCACCCTGTAAAAGCATAGTTTATTTATATATATTTACTATCTAACATGCTAGCTAGGCAAGTGCGGTATCGTTATCTATGTTTACGCTAAATCGAATGAGAATAAAAACAAGCTGTCTGATTTAATAGTTTAGCTACTCGAAAATTTATAAAAGTTTCATGTGTAGAAAGGACAATTTTATGACTTATACCATTTTATGCAACTGACATTGCTATCTAAACAAGTAAGGCATTTCTTCAAATTTAATTTTTTAAGCTTAATTAAAAAACATAGTCCTTTGAAATAATTCTTTAGAAGAAATGAGGGTTTAATGTATGAAATATACAATTTTTGACTTTCCTTTTGCTCATAAAATATTTATAACATCAAAACTATTAGTTCTATCAAATCAATTCTATTTTTTTAATTTAGTCTAAAAAATACATAATAAATAATGTCTATACTACTAATGTCTATACTTGTCTATACTACAATGTGTCAGAATTTTATTGTCATCAAATTAATTTACGTTGCATTAAGGAATCATCACGCCCGGTGGCTGAGCGGTAGCTCTTCGCGCTGTTGTGCCACAGGTCCCTGGTTCGATCGTCGGGCCGAGCAAGGTTGACTCAGCCTGTCATTCCTTCAGTGGGTCGATAAATGAGTACCAAGCATACTTGGGAGCTAAACACTGGGGGTTTCACGTATGGCTGACTACCTAACCGGAACAAATGCTCCTGCATCCCAGAGCCCAAAGGTCAAGAAAACTGAGATGGGCACAGAAGGCCTTGGCCTTCTTTGGGCTGTACCGCTGAGTTTAGTTTAGCTTTTAAGGGATCATCAATTTTATTCATTTACACATTGCATATCAGGAGTATCACTTTTATGAAAATTATTTTTTCCAATTTCTAAGTAAAATTGCTTTTTAAATATAAGAGGATTTTTCAATGTCATACTTACAATTTATTATTGTAAAATTTAAAACATTCTTTATTGATATGAGATAATTTAATTAAAAATTATAGGATTTATTTTAGGACGAATTTATTGTAATATACAGTATATAAATTAAAATTTATTTATAACTATGAAAAAAAAAACAATATTTTATTAAGAACATACTTTTTATGTATCATATTATTTTGTTACAGACTTTTACATGTTTTGTTTTGCATTTTAAATAATACAAGAATCAATTTAAAAAACAAAACATTTATTGTCAAGTGAAACATTTAGAACATTATTCATTTTCATTTCTTATTTTTTAATTTCTTTCATAAAAACAGTATTGCATCTCTTTCCTTCTTCACCAGACAGACCTTACAGGATTATACGAAATATCTGAAATAAAAGAAAGAAATCACTTTCATGATAAAATTTTATCAACACATTATTAGAATAAGAGAGATTAAATACCATTAATTTGAAATCATTTAAGTCCTTAGGTATCCCCTTTAAACTTATTTTAAGTTTGACAGATATTTTGATTAGAGTTCTAAGATTATTCTATACACTAATGAAAGATGGCAGGTATATTTGGTTTTGTAGTTCTTATGTTTGGATTGAAATTTGTTTTAAGAAAAATAGATTGTATTTATGATCGAAGACTATTAAAAATTTATGTATATTGAAAAATTAGTAAGGTACACTTACATACTTACTGTCATTGTAGAAAAGCTAAGTATCAAAATATAAATGTGAAGTATAAATAAAAAGTAAAGTATCATTAGTAAATCATCACACACACAAAAAAAAAGAATTGAGGGGATGAATGTAGAAACAGACAAGGAGATTGGAAATTTGCATTTTAGATTTTCAAAAATTAAAAGAATTCTTAGGGAAGAATAAAATAATTAATTCACAAATAATTATAATAATAAAAAAATTTCAAATAATCGGACACATGCTTTTACAATCAACAGTAATAAAGTTTAAAATTTGAAAATAAAGAAATATAATCATTATTATATTTTATGTTATAATAATGTAACAAAGTTTGGCGAGTTGCTTGGCGAATATTTCAAAGTAAAGTTTTTCGCCAGTATAAATCTTTACATATATAAAAATAGAAATTATTTCTATTCAAAGTAATTAAAACTTTGATCGGAACAAATTATAATAAGTTTTAATTTTATTAGCTTAAAATAAATAAGTATTTTAAAAGAAAATTTATCTGTTATGGTAGTACATCAACTGCATTGAGATGGTTATTTCATCGTGTGAAAGTATTTTTAATGCTTTGATTTTAAAGAAAATGTTATTATTAAACTAAAAAACTGTTCCGTTTCGTCTATAAAAAAAATTTCATCCGATCATCCTCTTCACCAACGTCGCCGCCATTTTTATTTACATTTGTATACGTCATCACATAAAATTGAAACGTCATAAAAAGCAAATGATCTGATTGGTTCATGAAAGAAATTGCCTGAACGGTTGCAGATATTTCGTGCAACCGTGATTTCTATATCACACGAGCAATTTTTGGAGAAATTTCACTTACAGTTGCACTTACACTTGCAGTTGCACATATTTTCTCTCGTGTGATATAGCCATAAAAAAGGCTATAAAGAATTTTTTTTTAAAAATGTTTTAAAATTTTTTCAGTATTTTTTCTGAACGACAGCAATGTTAGTCATTTTGTGGTGGGTTGGATAGAATCATAGTACCTCTTGTATTCATATCAAAACCAAACATGTGTATTAACAGTATTGTCTTTTATGAAGAAAAAAAAAACATGATTTATGTTTCTTTAATTTTTTTCAGGTACTTCATTCTGCAAAAGAGCAGCTAAAATGGTCTTTACTGAAGTAAAAACAAAAATTAACAGCATTATGTTTATTGTCTTATTGTAATTTTTTTATCTGTTAAGTATGTTTGTGTTACTAATAAAATATATAAAAATTGAAGCTGCAATTCCTTATAAAATTATTGACTAATATATATATTTTTTTAAGATTATAGGACTGTATACCCTTAACATTGAAATATCCTAATAAATATAAGTCCAACCGTTAATGTTTCATATTAGAAAAACTCAATTTATTAAAATAAATTTTTTAACTTAAATTGTTTTAAAAATGTGTACTTTTTTTAATTTCAATGTTTTTTTTTAAAAATCTGTGCACATCATATCGAAACACTTTCTAATAAATAGTTATATAGTTAAATCTGAGTAAGTTGACCACTTGCAGTGAATTTTTTTATTAGTGGGTCCACTTAGAAAAAAAGATAAATATTTTTTTTTTTTTTTAAAAAAAACTTTATTTTGTCTAATTTCAATTTTCATGCTATTATATTCTATATTATCAATCAAAATATTGAAAAATGTACAAAAAAAATATTAGATAAATAAAATTTAAACATGACTTTAGTTTTATTTAGTAAATACTCTATATATCATAAGAAAATGTGATTAGTTAACATAATGAATTACTATTCCTTATTTAAAATTTATATTAAATTGATACCCTTGCAAACAAATATGTATATGCATACTTTAAAACGTGAAGCATGATAATTATTATAAATAATTTCATAAAGTATCGAAGAACAGAAAGTAGTTTATAAACTTAATTTTTGAATATTTATTTTGACTAAAACATTCTGAAATTTATTTTATACTTTTTTTTTTAACCATTTTATGTAAAACTTATTTACAAGTGTGTCCCTATATGATCAACTTACAATGGAATTTAAGCTAGCTTTCAATACTTTGCGGTTGAACCCCTATTATCCGATCAGTAATATGTCGAAAAATCAAATTTGTCAGATAATTGGGGGACCTTTTCAAGTTGATTGTTTAATTGTATAAACATTAATCAAGTGAAATCATTTAAAATAACTAGTGATTATAAGAAGGTTTAAAGAATCTTACATTTGTCTTATTTTTGTTTCAAAAATAAAGTTACAATGTTGTAAAAAAAAATTGATGATACTTTTTTTCTATATTTTTATTGTCTCTTGGAACCTAATTTCTAATTCGTCGTTAGAACTGTAATTGGATTGAAGTGAATACAGCGTTTAGTTACACAAAGTAAAAAAAGAAAGCAACAGTAATTGTGTAATACTTGTTGTGATAATGATATAATGTATGAAGCATGTATCTCATAATACTTGTGTTGGAATACCGGTGATCGAATAATTGGAGTTCTACTGTTTAATAAAATTCTGATCCTTAACATAATAGAATAAAAAATTTGCTTAAGTTTTTTCATTGATCAGATCATGAATTGTGAAAAAAACAATTTAATAAAACTTCTAGATGAATTAGATTTTTTTCAGTGGTAAATATGAAAGACAGACTAGTGATCCTAATAAAAAAAAAAAATGTATTTTTTTTTTTTTTTTAAAATTCAAGGTCATTTTGGTTTGTTGACTAGGCAGGATTTACTGTATTATAAGTATCTGTATGAAATATCAATTTGTTAAATTTTAATTTTCATGACATACAATGGATTTAAAATTATAATTAGTGAAATAGAAATTTTCAATATGAAGTAGTATGCTTCGATTTTAAATAAAATCAATTCCAAATTAAAATACTTTTTGGTTTCTACTTTTTAAGAATTTTCTTTATAGAATTCAAAAATAATGAAATGCGAGAGCTTTTATTTTGAAGGTTCATATTATTTACAAATAAATCATTTGAAAATGATTGCGGTCTTAATTTTTTTTCTTCTGATTTTTGTAATAGCCCTTTTCAGGAAATTATGAATGAATAATGTAAAAAATTTATTTTATATAATTCTCATTTACACGTTCACTAAGCTTCCTCTCTGGAGTAGTGACTATCATCTCAAAGTACTTTTTTTTCTTTAAAAGAAAAAGTCTGTTTTTAAAATAAACAATTAGTCTCAATTATTTTTCCACCAATTACAATTGTACAATTTTATTAATCGCAATTTTAATTTTAAAAAAAAGGTTGCAATTGGCTAAATCGTTGAAATTCTTAACTATACAAAATATAAAGGTTGGTTCTTTTTTCTGTGATTAAAGCGAATTTTTTAAAAATTATTTAAATGTAAGGCTGATTTCAGAAAAGTTATATTTGGAGGTTAATCCCTGTGGGTTCGGCTGACCATCCAACCTAAACATCTACTCCTGAAATCCAGATCCCGAGGTTAAGAAAACTGGGATGGGTGTATAAGACCTTGACTCTTCTTGGGCTGTCCTGCCATGTCACGATCAGTGCACTGAGTTTAGGTTTGTTTTGTATAGTATATTTTTTTGGTGAATTCAGAGAATAAACGGGATTTTGATTTCCAAGGCAGTCTCAATAATGAGAGAGAGGTGGTTGTTGTTTTTACCAGGCAAATATATTACCATTCAATGTGTCAATCGTATCCCTGATTTTTTTTTTTTTTTTCATGCAGTGAAGGGCATTTTCGCTGCATTCGATTTATGCACCTTCGATTACAAAATGCCAGCAATTAAGAATGAGAACCTAATTAATGAAATATTTTCCTCACAAAATTCAGCAATCAGGTTCTCTTCTTTTTCCAACGGCGATCGGACTTGCATGAATTGTAAGCAACGTGAACGGTTCATGAAACGCTTCTTGGAGTATTCTCGCTTCATCCATTTTATTGCACGTTTATGCAAATTGCGCATGCGCAACCAGCATGATGGCATCGCAAGTAGTGAAATTGCTTCTTGAGGTTGAAATTTATTTTTTGATATAGAGGAACTTAAGATAAACAGAAATAATCAATCAAAAGCTTATGAAAACAATCAATCAATCAAATTAGATAAACAAAACAGCCAACAATTTAATTCTTCCAGTAACATTTTAGGTGTCATTTTTTCCCTTCCTTAATTCATCGAAATAAAATATGTTAAACGAATTGAGAGTCGCTGTTGTCTGTTCCAGTAATCAAAATAGAAGTATGGAAGCGCATGCTTTTTTAAGGTAAAAATCTCATACATTTAGTCTTTTGCCTAACATGGCAAAAATTTATGTTGTATTTTTATAAGAACAGCATTTTTACTCCCGAGAAATTCATAAATAAATATTATATTTCAAAAAGTTGTAATGTACTCTTTTAGATATTAATAATATTTCTTATTTTAAGGAAAATTTTGCACAGCCTATATAAATATGTACATATTAGTAATCTGCTTCGTTTTTATTTATAAAACAGATATTACGAAAATTTTTATTTTAGTTGCGTAATGGGCATTTTTACAAACTAGTAAAACTATATATTAGGTTTCTTGAACTTTGTTTTCTGTTTTGCATGAAAAAAAATTATTTTAAAAAATATTGTTATTCAAAAAGGTACTAAAAAGAAAATTTCTGTGATAAATTATCGCTTCTAAAATTTATTGCACCAAAGTTCAAAATATTTATATTTATTTCAAAATATCTTGATTAATTAAAATTTTAAGTGGTGAAACTGCTTTATTTGCATACAAAAATATAAAGCAGATGTATTAGATTTTGTTAAAAAAATATTATAGTTATCTGAATTTTATGTATCATTGTATTAGTTCTATTTTCTTTCTAAACCAAAGATTTAAAAGTAGAATAGAAAATAAAGCACTCCCACGTTAGGCTTGTCATTGGTCAAGGGAACGAACTAGAGTTTGAAGCTGCACAATTTCATGATCAATAAAGTGATGTCAGCATTGTGCACCAGCTGCCTTTACTTTCTGGTCGATCTATAGTTTTGAAAGAGATTCTAGTCATTTCTGTTAAATTTTAATACCTATAATATTGCCAGTATTGATTTATAGTAGGTTACATAATTGAGCATTGTGATCTAATAGACTTTTATGTTTTATGTAAACATTGTTTTATCGATTCCTTTATTGTTACACTGTTCTGAGAACTTAAACAAAATAAATTTCTGGATAATTTTTTTTTTTGCATTTTGATTTATAAGTCTCAATTTGTTTAATAATTTTTTAAAAAATAAATAAATAAGATATTTGTTTGCATAAAAATACTTAAAATAAAAGTGTTGATTCTTATTTTTCTAACAAACAAGAAGATTGCTTGTTCTTAAATATTTGAATAAAAACAAATTACTTCTAGAATATTTCCATACATTTCATGAGACAATATTTTGTAAAGTTTGATCAATAATATAGGTGTTATTGGTACAGGGTATTTTTTTCCCCTATACAGGTTATTTAAATATGGTTCTGATGATGTTTTTTGGTACAATAAAGAAAAAAACTTGTATTTAAAAAATTTTTTTTTTTTATTTTTTTTTTTTAGCAAAAAGGGTTTTAAAGTAAGATCATTTGGCTCTGGAAATCAAGTAAAGCTCCCTGGACCAGCTCCTGATAAGCCAAATGTTTATGATTTCAGTATTTCATATGAACAGATGTATCAAGATCTGCTATCCAAAGATAAAGCCTTGTATCCTTTATTTACATTATTTTTTTATTTTTTAAATTATTATTTTGATAAATTCTTTTATTATGTAATAGATTTCTTATTCATCATTCATGGGGTTTTGTATAACTGTGAAAATAATATGACATGTAACTAATTAAACTACCATAAACATAACTCTTATAAGAAAAAAAAGACAAAAGAATATTATAACTTTGCTTGTCTAAATTTGAACTAAAAATTGTACAAATTGCAAATTTTTTCTTTATATAGCTGTAATAAAAAAAGTTGAATGAAGTGTTTCAAAATAATTTACTTTTCATTAAATACCCACATATGGTAATTAGGAAATTTTATTTTGCATTTTGTTCTGTCTGTAGAGGATTCATATTGTTGGATGATTTTATTAATAATATTTTGATTTCATTGGGCTGTACTTCTGGCAAAAATTCTGGCTTAGTTTGTTCAATTTTAGTTGCGACACATGAAAAATAACTGGTTTGTTTTCAAAATTCAAGCTAGTTTGTAGTGGATAAACTAAATCTGCCCTTAAATTTTAACTTAAAGGACATGATATATAAGTCCAAAATCGGCACATTAAGGGATCTTCCATCAACCTACATAGTTGAAATTCAAATCAACTAAAAACTATAATCATAAATTTGAATTTTCATTTGCTAAAATCATTCAACATTGCTTTTCGCCTACTGATCTTGATTCCCGAGAATCATTTCATATTCAGAAACATTCTAATGATTTTTCTAAAAATTCTTTTCTTTCCCAATATTTGGAAACCTATTCTAGTCAAATTTTTTGCTCTCTGGGGCTCGTAGCGTTTTTAAAAAGTGCTTATTTTTGTTTTTTAAAAGCCTTAAAGGTGCTTTTTTCATTGGGTGTTTTTAAAAAGTGCTTAATTTTCCCTTTTCGAAAATTAGATTTTTTCTTTACCATGTCAATTTTCGCCACATATTATGCAAAAGTGTGCTTTTCCCATTGTTCTATTCAACGTTTTCACAATTCATTCAACCACAATTTATGGTGGCGTATCGTCGGTCCATGCGTATGAAAGCTCTAATCATGTTACAGGTTTGAAGAAATACTTGCGGTTCCACATGTGCGTATACTGAGTTGGGTTCGGAGAGATTATTGCACTCTCATGTGCAATCCTGTTCCTTTTTTAAGGTATTCTCAATTTCAGGCTTTATTTCCCCCATTTAATTTTGAATCAAAAAATCTCTCTATCTTTTTATGGTAGCTAATATAATCAAGAAAAGGGCTATTTGTCAGAAACTAGTTTTTTTTTTTATCAGGACCATGTAGTCTTTGAGAATTATTTTGCATTTTGTTACAGTATGTAGTGCTTAAAAATATTTTTTGAGTGCTTAAAAAGTACTTAATAGGTGATTATTTTTTTATTGGAAGATTTGGCTACACACCTTGTGCTAAACCCGCTCACTCTTATTCCTTATTTACCATAACTATAATATGTTTATTTCTATAATATGTTTATTTTATTTGTGTTTTTTGTTTTAACTTGTCTACGTTAGAATCCGATGTCGGGGATGTCATCTAGAAGAAGAGACATCACGACACATACTCTGTGATTGTGAGGTCTATTCTGCTCAAAGATTTGAACATTTAGGGCAGCATATCGTCAATGCCTGGGAACTGCAAGATGTTCCTGTAAGGTGCTTGCTGAATTTTATTTCAGCCATAGGGCTTTCATGATAATCATGATTTTAGGGTTTGGGTACAATAGACCTCTGGTCGATGTGCCCTGCTCGTCAGAGCTGCCCAACCTCTAAGTCTAACTTGTCTACATTTTTTCAGCTTAAGAGAAAATTGCTTGTAATTCTTTTCATATGTTGTTATCATGAGAGGAATGCAAAGGATTCCTTAATGTGTCAAAGATATACTCAAAATGGTCTACTTCACATGTTAGATCGTAATCGAAGAATCAAATCTCATCCTGAAAGATTCCAGCAGTGTTATGACACTTTTGATGTAATTTTCACAGTAGAAGAGAGGGTATATGACCAGGTTGTTGAAGGTATTTTTATGTGCATTTATTTAGCTTTTTTTTTGTTTGTATTTTTGTTAATTCTTAGTTTTTGTTCAAATTTTTTTTTTTACGACAACTTAATACCAATATGGATATATTTCACGGACTTGTAATTAAGCACTCTTGTGGCGTTGTCGATTGAGGCGTCACTCATTTATCTGGTGGAGAGTTGGTGAATGAGTTCGACCCTGGTAGCCAACAATGCAATTGTCGTGTGGTATGCATACAGCAAGATGCTCATAAAATCTGTCGTGGCTGAAAGTCCTCTTGTTGATTGTAGTGTGAAAGTTTGGAGATCAGCTCAGGAGTTGTCCTAGTCGTCTCCATCAGGGTCAAAATTATGTGCACTCCTACCATGGCCGTTAAAAAGATAGTCTTAAAAATGGGGCTATGGGATTGACCGTGATTTGGTGATGTTTGATTTGTAATTATAATAAACATAGTGTTTATTTGTATGTGTGTACACTTGTATATCTTGTTAAAAACGTAAAAATAGTTTTTTTTTTATTTGGAGCTATCAACTTTATATGTAATGACTTTTAAAATTGCTAACTTTTTATTTTTACATTACTTGGAAAAAAAAAGTAGTCCCTTAATAGCTAAATTAAATTGAAAAAAAAATTTTTTTTTTAAATGCTTCCCTGTCTCATTATTAGAATGTTTCTAATTCTAATTATGCATGTTACACATATTGTAACTATGCATCACATTAAAGAATATATTTGACTTAAATTAATTATTTAAGTTAAGTCTTTTGGTAACTATATTTCAGCATGTTTTTACTAACAATCTGTTTTTTAGTTTAATTTTTTAATTAATTTCATTACAATTGCATTGTATACCTCAAATATTATTCAAACTAATAAAATAGACATAGAGTCGTGAACATTATGTTTTATTCTTAAAATTATTGCCTGTAATGCTTTTTGGGTAACTTTCTAACTTTTATTTTCCCATATATGTAATTTCCCGGCGTTTTCAGTTAAATACATGCCGAATTTTGAATTTTGATTTCATAACTTAAATATAATCTACACAGAAATTTTTTTTTTCTAAGGTTTATTTTTTAAACCATTGAGGTTGGATCTTAGTACATGAAAATCTAATTATTAGATTAAAAATTATTAAGGTGTTTTGTTTTTCCCACTTTACTAGAAAATTATCAATTCTTATTTCTTGTCAGAAGTATTTAAGAATAGGTTTTAAAATTTTGTACTTCCTTTTGAATATGTTTACGTGACTATTCATTTGTTGAAAAATTTTATTATTATTTTATTCAGAAACAAATGTTTCAAAATTGGAAATTAGAAATCATTTTTTATGTAATTGTTTGTTTATAAAATTTTATTCTTTTTCTACTGCATTTTTTTCAATAAATAATGGTTTATGAAAGCATTTATTTGCTAAAAAATTATTTAAAAACCGTAGAGTGTTAGTTTAGTTGTTTTTTAAAACTAATTTTTATTACATGTTTTCTAGTTTGCTTTCCTTTTCTGTAATGATGGAATCTTGCAATCGAAATTTGATCCTTTTCTGATTAGCTAGAATGCTCACATTTTAATTTTAGCTCTCTACTTGATGCCAATAAAAATTTCAATTATTTCCTGACAAAATTTATTCTTCTTTTTACCACCAATTTGAATTTATAGTTACTTAAGGTCCCAATAATTTTTCTCTTTAATAAAAAACCCCAAAAATTTTTCTCTTTTTTAGTTCTTTTTCAAGAACTTTTGAAAAAATTTTCATTTCATATTATTTATCATAATTCTAATAGAAATTGTTACTGTATAGTTTTCTGTATCATTAATATTGAGGGTATATGGCATAAATTTTTTTTTAATGTTATTCAAAGGGGGAATACTGCTTGGTTAATGTTTGTACAAATTTGTTAAATTAGAAGAATTATTAATAGTTTAATTTAAAGTATTCAATTTATATTTCAAATAATCTGCTTCATTTTTAATGAAGTAATACCTATCATATTTATCTTAATGGCACTCTAATTAGTGTTTATAAAATATTAATTTATTTTATTTATTATTATTTTTAGAATTAGCCAATAGGCCGCAGAAAGAAATTGCAGTTGTTCACATCGTTAACATTGATGTTCAGGACAATCATGAAGAAGCTACAATTGGTGCTTTCCTAATTTGTGAAATGGCCACAATGGTATGGGATGTTTTATTGTTTAGTTTTAAACTTTCATAAAACTATGGGAAGTATACTTCCTGTCAACTTCATTGGTTTTTAAATATTGATGGGAAGCTAAGACACTTCTTTCCCACCTTGGTATTTCCACATCAAGTCAACTAATAGTAAAAAAAAAATTTCAAGGTCAATTATTGAGAATTTTTTTTTGTATTTTTGTTAAACCCACTTGTGACATGAAAAATATTGAGTTTAACATTTTTTGCAATTTCAAAATTTTCAAACATTTATTAACCTGAGAACTTTTTGATCCTAAAGAGACAAATTTTGTATAATTTTGTTTTGAATCTAATGAGATTTTATAAAATATACAACTTTGCTAAATCATTTCCTAAAATAATTTTTTTACAAAAATTTAATTTTCAAAATCGAAATTTTAATTGTTAAAGAAAAGAACTTCCTTAGTAAGCTTTTTTTTTTTTTGGCAATGTTAGTGCCAAATTTCACGATGGTAATCTTGGGATCATAATAAAAAAATAATTTGCTGTTTAACATTGACATAAATATTAAAGTAAAAAAAATTGTTTATTTTCGCTATACTTTAACTACTAATTAAACTAAATTTGTTAACATATATGCTGAAGAGCCAAAAAAAACTGGTATACCTGCCTAATATCGTGTAGGGCCCCCGCGAGCACGCAGAAGTGCCGCAACGAGCAGGGCATGGATACGATCAATGTGTGAAGTAGTGCTGGAGATAATTTACTCCATGAATCCTGCTGGGCTGTTCATAAACCAGTTTTTTTGGCTCTTCAGTGTATTATTCATTTTATGAAACAGCTCTTAATAACACAAAAATTTTTTTATTTCAAAGATTAATTATAAATGTAAAAAAAAATGTAAAAATCAAAAAAGAAAAAAAAATCTTATATTAATTCTGAAATAAAAATAAAAAAGGAAGCATTTTATTCAACTCCTTCTTAGCAGCTTTTGTGTCTCATTTCATGATTGTGTTAATATAATATCATAAACAAAAATAAGTATACTCTCTGTTTCAATATTATCACGAATTTAAAATTTTTTTTATTCAAAACATACTTAAAATATTCAGTTCTAATGCAGGCATTTCTGCTTTTTATGTAAAATTTGTTTTGCTCTAGCCCTCTCCTCTTTTGAAACTTGATACTACTATTTTGATAAGACGCAATTTATATAAAATAAAGTTTTCTTCCTTGGATAAGTAAAAGAAGGTGATGGTCCATTTGGATGAAGTAAAACAATTTGATTTCTTCTTTTGCCTGTTCTTTAGAAAGGACATATGCCAGCCACCACTTATTGCCATATTCACAAGCAACTTACCTAGCAATTTCTTGAAAAGAAACGTCTTCAAAGGAGAATTAACATGAACTTTCTGAGTTTCAGTATAGTCTAAAAAAGAATAAATTTTAATTTGAATTTGGTAGTTAGGAAGATGAATGCATGAAACTTTTGAATGCCAGCAATGGACACAGCTTTCGCAAATCAGAATTTTAAAAACTTCTCTTCCACTATCTATTCTTGATTAGACATTTAAAAAAAGTGATGGATGGTAGATTTTTTGTGCCCTATTGTAAAGGTTGATATTTAATGTTAATATCTGGTTTTCCAAGAAATTTTTAAGACTGCAATCCTTTTTATGATGCCACCTTTACCATCACAAACACCTTTTTCATGTGCAGTGGTGAAAAAATGCCACTCAGACTTAATTTCATAAAAATCCTCTTTGTAGTGACAAAGATTTATGAATGATTTGCTGTTTTTGTACTGCAATATAGATGCATCTGAAAAGTAATATTTCTTCAAATAAGACAACACAACTCAAATACTCTAATGTATTTTTCTGAAAATCATGCATTAAAACATTATTGTGTGTTGTACAATCTGAGATGAATGTAATGTTTTCCTGTACCAAAATCTACTTTCTTGTCTCTTTGTCTTTGTAATACAAAGAAATATACGTACCGTAGCCATTGAGTTGATCCAATGGAAACCTTGAACTTCATCTTCTAAAGCAAAAGAATAATTTTTAGCCAAGTTGCGTGTTACTGCAGCTTAATTTTTTTTTTTAACATATCCCTTTAATCAGAAAACTAGTGGGGCTGTTTAGCTATAAAATAATGTCCTTTTAGTTGCACCAACTGGTTGCATTATTCTTCAACAGGTTTCATGATTGTTTCAAAAGTACAACAATCAACAGTAACCCATTATTTATAAGTTATATTTTCCACCGTTTCCTATTCAAAATATGTCAGTAAAGCTTCTTTTAAAAGTCAATTTTGTCAAACTTCTTTTAAAAGTCAGGTTTGAAAACTTTACTGTTTTCATTTAAAAAAACATGAGTGAGTTAGTGGATTGCACATAATTTTTTCTGTACTTTCTTGGTAAGTTTTAAATGGATTTTCTGCTTGGGATAGCATAATCTTCTAAAAGTTACCTTTAGTTATCATCAGCTTATTATTATTTGTGTGTTTTGCTGGCACAGGCAGAATGAGTGCTACTAGCAACAGCAATGCAGTTTTTAGGCCTCAGCTCTGAAAATTTTTAGAAACCAATTTTTAAATTGGCAAATTTTAATTAAAAATGTCTATAAACATCCTGCAAGTTTTCCAAAATAAGTCTATTTTGTATGCTTATATATTGTTGCTTGATTATAAGCAAATCTTAAGAATATAAGTTCTTCATTTTTGTATGAAAAATACTACGAAGTTGATAAAAATATTTGGTGATTATGCTTTAATACTGAAGCAGACTAATTTCAGAGGGCTGAGCATAAAAGTATTCATATACATATAGGTTGAACATTTTTAAAATATTAACATGGTGCGTAATATTTTAAAAAAGTGTTTAAAGGTGCTTATTTTCGTTTTTTAAAAGCTCTTAAAGGTGTTTTTTTCATTGGGTGTTTTTAAAAAGTGCTTAATTTTTCCTTTTTCAATATGAGATTTTCCCTTTACCATGTTGATTTTCGCTTCAAATTATGCAAAAAGACACAGTTCTCATTGTTCTACTCAACGTTTTCACAGTTAATTCAACCCCAATCTGTTTCGCTGTATTGTCAGTCCGTAGCGTATGAAAATGCAATTCGTTTTACATGATTCAAAATTTCAAAACAATGATTCAGAAACAATGCCAAATGTTTTTTTTTTTTTTTTTTTGACATGATGGTTAAAGCAAGATAAAACCGTCAATTGTCAAAAAATTTCCAACCCTGCCTAATTATGATATTTTTTAAGTGCTTGAAAATATTTTTTGAGTGCTTGAAAAGTATTTAAAAGGTGCTTATTTTTTGTTGAATAATTTGGCTACGCATCCTGATTAAGACTAATCTCAGTAACTTACTAAAAAGTGGAAGGGAAAACTGTGATAGATAATGTTGCATTTTTTTTACGTTATACCAGAGTAACAGGCTGAGAAACGATTGCGACAATAAGATCCTAATAGAGAATACTACTGAGACAAGCCTTTGCTAATAGCAGGCAGAATTGCTAAGGAAGAAAAAGAATAAATATTTAAATTTTTTTGTTGTTGTTATTATTATTCTTTTCAGCCATTGAAATGTTCTTTTCGAATTTAATGTATTTTAAAACTTTTCTCCTTATAATGTATTATTTAATTATTCTCAATTAAATAGTCCTCTGTCAGTTAAATAGTTTTCAGAACTTTTCCAGACAATCAATTCTTCTCTCCTGGTCTACGACTTTCATGGGTACCTCACGGTTTAGCTAAGAACATCTTTTTAATAACTTAATTATAATCCAATCTTATTAAATTTACTGAAAGAGTTTTATAACTTTTGTTCACATAATGTATTATTATTCTGAATTAAGTCTGTTAGTCTTATAATAGTTTCTGGATTTTTTACAGTTAATCAGTCTTCCTGGTATCCTTTTTTTTCTAAAACCAGACAGTTTAGCAAAGTAGATCTTTTAAGTGACTCAATTATAATACAATCTTATTGAGCGTTCTACCCATTTAATCCATTATAATGCTATAATTTTAGTGATATCTGGTTCTTTATATAGTTCGTAAATTTCTCAAGTCTTCAATGATTATTACACTTTTTTCCTTCTAAATATGCTTCTTAAAATTCTTCTTTCAAATATAGCGAAATTCTTATTTCTTTCAGTCTTTTCAGTTTTATAATCAAAGCTTTGTAACTCTCTTAAAGTTAAGTTGTTTGAAATTTATTATTTTTTTCTTCTTGCAGATGGCAGAATCTGAAGATTTGGATAATGATATTGATGAACTACTTCAAGAATTTGAAGCTAAAGCGCAAAGGCCTATATTACATACAATACGTTTCTATTAAAAATAAAATGAATTCACCTAAACGTTCTTTTAGCATAAAAAATACTTTGATTATTTCATATGAGTTATGATTATGGCCTGGAAGGCTTTATACAAAGAAACATTGTCATTGTAATATATGTCATAAAATAAATCATTTTCAATCTTGATACTGTACATATGAAGTAAAATCACTAGTTCATCCAATTAATGACTTTTACAACATTTTTACATGCATCATACATTGAAGATAACCTACTAACTTGGAAAAATAAATGCATTTATATTCAGTATTTACTCTACTAGGAAGTAATGTTCCTAGTATGTCTACTAGGAATTTAATGCCATTGCTCATATACAACTTGTATTTTTTTAAATAAATATATTATTTATTGTTTCATAACTTGTTTTTTTTTTGCTATAAATTCTTTATTTCTTCAAGAATTTTGAGATAATATATGCAGGCATGATATAGCAAAAAGAGGGGAAAAAGAAAGAAGAAAAGTCAAGGAAAGAATGCATTTGAAAAAAATTTCGACTATTTTAAGTGTAGCAAATTAATTGACTGACAATGTTTTTGTTTAAATGTTACTTCACTGGATTAAGAGCATTAAATTTAATATTTATTAATAATTATGTAACTTTATTACTAAGTAATTTATTGCAGCTTTTTTTTTTTACTTCAGCTTTTTGCATATTATGTTGATCTTTAAATGAACTTTTTAGTTATATTTAATTGATCACTAAATTGGTAAATGTGGCTTAAAATAATTGAATGAAATTAATATAAAGTTTTAATTTAATAAAATTTAATTACCAAATGAAATTAAGTTTTTAATATGAATATTTAAGACTTTTCTAAAACTGATTGTTTAAGTTCACAGTTTAATTTACAAAACTTTAAAAAAAAATAAATTTGTGAAAGATTGTGAGACAGTTTTGTGATTTTGTAAATAAGCCACATTTAGAAATCGAAATTGCAATCACCTAATCTCAATCTTTATCAATCAATGGATTTAAAGTTGTTTTGATTTAGTGTTTACATTTTGAGAAGGTGTATAGTTTGTCTACCATAAGAACTCGTCCCCAGTCACAAAGTCAGGTGCGGGGGGGGGAGTGTGGTATGGAAACAAGAATAGCCCATTTCAGGGAGGGTGGCTTCTCTTCATTCTAGGGCTAACACAAGAGACTGAAGAAAAAGATTCCCTCTCACAGACAGGATCCAAAACTTGTCCTAAACAATGACCTCACACCCCTACTTGAAAAAGTTATACTTCATTACCATAGTCACGGGTCCAGACGAATGGCTAAGGGAGTTCTTACTTTAGACAAACTGTAGTTTGAGCGTTTTGTGAAACACTTTAGACTGTGCTGTCATTTATCAAAATCTTGAAAGTATAGCAGAAAATGATTTTTAAAATTAAAACTAAGGAATATAATGAAAAAGACTAAAATTATGAATCCAAGGACGAAATTCATACCAGCATAATTTATAGCAACAAAATTTCTTGGTAAACAAGATTTACAATTGCTTATTTGTAAATTGTAGAACTTAGATCTTTTTTTAAATTGACTTTAATAGCTTTATAATATTTTAGATTTTAAATACTTGTTATAAACATTAAATTTTTAGTGTGTATCTAGTAAAAATAATAATTATTTGCCTGACCTAAAAAAATTTCTCTTAAATTTTAAATGATCTTATTTAGAAAAAAAAATAAATTCAGAATCAAAATATCACATTTATTTTGCAAATTTTATTGTAAATAAAGAAAATGTTTCAGATAGTAAATATTCAGATTAATTAAAATATATCATACTTCATGTCATGGAGATTCTATAATTGCTATTCAGAAGTATTTTACTGTATCTGAAACAGTAATTTTGCTTAGATTATTCCCCCCTGCTGATTATACATTTGATTACTTAAATCCAGGATATTTTAAAATGTATGCAGGTTCTATTTTTTCATTGGAGTATTATTCGGTTGTTTAACAGCTAATTCCAGATTTTATTTTTAGTATTTTTTCCCTATTTTAACATTTGATTGTTGCCTTTGGGTAGATTTCAGTTTTTTGTTTTATTATTTTTCTTTATTAAATCCTTTTCTCCTTTGAAAAATTATTTAGGTGTTTCATATTTTGAGATGACTTATTAATGGATAAGTAAAATAAAAATACTGTTTGAATTAAATCAAGTGGCATTGTGATATTATTAATCCAAACTTCAAAGGTGACAGGTTTAAAGACTTAAGAGGGGAGAGCATACTGCCAAGTCTCCTGTTTTTTAACGAAGACTCCTGTATTTTTCGAATTTGTTGAAGAAATTAAAGAAAAAAAAATGGTTATTAAATATCTATTAATGGCAAAAAATATTTCTCTTATTCCTCAACAGATGGTGCGATTGCCAGTACTGCAGTGTGTTGAGTGTTAATTATTTAAGTCTAGCCAAGATGGCTCAGAGGATTGAGCATTTGCTTTCCAGTGAGGGAAACCCAGGTTCAAATCCCAGCGATTACTGGTCAATACGAATACCGCACCGACCACAGTGCTGAAGTAAAATATCCTTAGTGGTAGACGGATCACGGGTTTAAGTCCCCTTGTCATTAGGCTAACTGTGTGAGGTATTGGTGGTTTTCCTCTCCATGTAACTCAAATACTGGTTATTTCCATTAAAAAGTCCTCCACAGAGGCGAATTTCTCCCAATACTTGATCCAGTACTTCCCTTGTCTTTGGATTGGGTTAAAAATTACAAGGCTACTGAGTTGAACATCAGTAGTCCTATACTCAAAATTGGGTCGGTAAGTAAAATTTCCGTCATTTTATTTCTTCAATGTTAGCAGGTATGAGAGTCCCTGATCTAGACATTTGAAAAAACCCTAAATTTTCCCAGTGGTGCTAAGACATTTCCAATCAATGTATCAATTGTAAAGCAGAAGCCACTTCAAACATCTGATTAACTGTGTTAAGTTGATACCAGGGACTAATATAGATACCTTCTGAAAAGGAATATAATCTGTCTATAGAAAGAATTCCCATTGCCACAAAGTCTAAGATCATCTGCTGGAAACACGAAATAGCACATTTGCAAAAGAGGTGCTTCTTTCTACCTGATTCCTTTTCTCTTTTCGACCCATGCCAAAATTGGTCTTAAATACTGATAGAACACCCCCATTTGAAATAGTTAAACCTCATAACTATTTTCACCAGCAATGCTCTACTAGAGGAATGGCGAAGGGAGATCTTCTATGCATAAACAGATGTTTTGGTGGTATTTTAGGTGAATGAACTCATGGATCTGATTCAGATCAGAGTGTTTGAGCATTATCATCATTAGTGACTTTAAAAAACAAACCATACTCTTATTGTGGCTTACATTTAGTTGCTTCTTCCAGTTAAACATAGTCTGTCTAAGCTAAGAACTCCTCTCGCCACAAAGTCTGAGGCTGTCTGGTGCTATGGAAACAAGAATGGCGCATTTTAGGGAGGGTAGCTTCACTCTCGGACTAACACAATAGACCGAAGACTCACTGGCTAAGCGGAAACTCCAAAACAGTGACCCGCACTCCTACTTGAAATAGTCATACCTCGTTTCCATAGTCACCGCCACTGGTCCAGACGAATGTCTGGAGGGGTTCTTATATTAGACCAACTATAGACCTCTTCTTTTATCAGGCATCAGTTAAAAATGTTTTCATGTTCAATACGAGAGAAAATGTTTAATATAAACTATTGTGTACATTAGGATTTTTAAGCTAACTCATAGTCATTTTGAATTATCTTTAAAAAAAGTAGCTTTGCACTGAATTGTCAAGCAACTTAATGAAAAGTTACTAAACAGTGTAGTAATTATGTAGAAAACATTTCTAATTTTGCTCAATATATTTTAATCTCTTCTGTTTGTTTCATATCAAATTTAATTCAAAAAGATTTGGCGATAACTACAAAATTACTTTGAATTCCAAAATATTTACATTATTTCAGCACTGTTTATGAATTATCAATGTGAGACATAGGATATCATGGTTTATGCACAAAAGAAAAAAGTAATAATTCAAGGTCTTTTCAAGGGAAAACAAATAAAACTTCAAGGATAACAATTGATTGCTGTTAAATTGTTTTAGACCTGAAATCTGTATCTTGATTTTTAACTCGGGTATCATTTAATCTTTAACGTGTTTATTTTAAAAATATAATAAAAATTGTTTTCTTTCTTAACAGTAAAATATCATTTTAAAATAAACAAAATATTTAAAGCAATTTAGAGGTTTGTGGCGGAATATTTTTATTACTTTGACAATATATATATATATATATATATATATATATATATATATATATATATATATATATATATATATATATATATATATATATATATATAAAACTGTGTTCTGAAGGGTGATTTTGTAACAGTAAACAGAAATGAACAAAATTCAGCGACTTAATAACAAAAGTAATGACTTTAATGTTATTTTTTAATTAGAGAATTGGAGTAAGGGTAAATGACAAATGTTATTTTAACAAAAATTATTAGAACAGCTTGATTTTTTTAGTTGAATTTTATGCATTTAAAGTCTGCAGGACATTCTTAAATGGTGGAATTATGCAAAAGGAAATACAATTTACATATTTTTTACGTTGCATGCACTTAACTGTTGAGGACAAATGATGATTGATTTCCATTATAATCCATTTACTACTCTTAATAAAGTTTTATTTCATTTTTTTAAATGTTTTATTGTAGTGTTCTTCTAAAAAACGCCTTTATTAGATCACTAAGATTTAAATATAATAATGAGTTGTATTGAAATTTATATTGTCTTGTTAAGTTGCAAGTGGAAAAACTTGCAAATTTTCCTTTAGTATAGAGCTTACTAGTCAATTTTATGGAGAGGCTGCAAGCAAATCAGGTTTGTACATGAAGTTTGTACATAAAATATTATCAAGACATTCTTTAGACTTGACACAAATTTTTAAAATAAAATTTTATTTACCATTTACATAACATGAACCAGAAACATTGTGATATAAATATTATCAACATATGGAAACATTTATCACATAAAACATTCATTATTTATATTCTGGCTCGAAAAACATTTAAAAAAAATTTGCACATTTACTTACAAGTCAATTTATGAATTAGTAAAAAAAACTTTTAAGTAGATCTGAAAGATGAAAAATCACTGTCGAATTTGGAATGACTATAGCACTTTATTGCCACAATAAGTACTGAAAGACCAATAAAATCACAAAAATAGTATCAAGTTGCATAGTACTTGTTCGAAAAAGGTAACTGTTTTTAGTTTTTTTTTAAAAAAGGAAAATAGTATTTATTCAGTTATTTGGGGTTAATATTAAATTTCATGAAACGAACTAGAAAAAGTGCTTTAAAAAAAATCCTTTTAAATAATTTTCGAAAAATTTGTTAATTTTTAGGTTGTTATGTAAAAAAGAAGAAAAACTTTAACATCTAAAAAATAAATACAATGTAATTGTATTTGTTGAATATAAAAAAAAAATGAATTCAAACAATATTAAACTAATATTATTTGTACTTTTTCTTTCGATTTTTTTAAAAATTGTTAATGAGTAAGTTATAAAAGTTATATTATCATCTCCAAAATAATTTATATATACTGCTATTAATAAAATTTAAAAGACATCAACAAAAAAGTCATGAGAAATGATGTTATGATAAATTAATTTTAAAATTTCATTAAATCCTAAAAATATTCGCTATGTTTAATTTAGTATGCATTTGGGTTTTCAGAATAATTAGGCAATGCAAATTTTCATGCTTACAAATTAGACCATTTTTGAAGATGTTGGTGATGTAGCATGAATAATAAATGGTATTTAATTTATATTCATTGATTTGCCCGATAAAATGAAAACTTAAAATTTCCAAATGATTTTGCCAGTTACCTTTTTTTCCCCTTCTCAAGCAATACATATACCTTCAGTTTCATTCAATGAATTTGTTAGATATTTAGACAATTTAAGAAATATTTGTAAAACTTCATAACTCTTTGGGTTTTAATAATTATACAGGTAGGTTACGATCATAACGGTGGCTCAAAAAGATATATAATTTGCCTCCGAGATTAAAAAAGAAGGAAAAGAAATCAACAAATCAAATGAGTCATTAAACAATTACAATATATTTCAAAATAATAATAAAAGCATGATTTTGTAGTGAATATTCTATAATCATCCTAAGCTTAAAAAAAACTTAATCGGAAAACAAAATATGCAGATGAAATAAATAACTTTATTTTGGAAGGAAAGGAAGATGAATTCATGATGGTGAAGTGAAAAAAAATTAAACAAATAAGAAAATAAACAACAAATGATTGTTAGTTATTCCCTAAAAATGCCCTTCAGAATGACGTGAAAAATATAAATAATACCCAATTTTTCAGTGACCTTAGAATGTGACTAAATGATAAGATAAAATAAGATAATAAAAGACCAATGTAAGATAATTAGATTTATTTAACTTGAAAATTTATAATATATTTTTTTTTCATTAAACAATCGTATCCTTGCGGTCAAAAGATGTATGTCTACGCCTCTCCTCCAAAGGAAGTCACTGAAATTAGTATCATAAAAAAACTGAAATTAATAACTGGAGCATTAATAAGTATTAACTGAAATTAGTTTTATAATGAAGCATTTGGCTTGTATGAACTCTTGTACTTTTCAATAAATATACAGTGAGTAAACTAGCTCTTACTTATCAAATTAATTTTTTTACTTATCAATTAGTACAAATTAATTTCTTACTCATGTTAATGCCTATTTCATAACAAAACAAAAAAAAAAAATTTTTTTTAAATTTTTTTTGGATAGTTTATTATCTTATCCTCCCTTAAACTAATTAAAGAGAAAAAATTGTAAGTGTACACCCGCTCAGATTTTGAGTCAGCTGCCAAAAAAAACAAGAAAAAAATACACATTAAAAACACAGCTCATTATGTTACAGTAAAGTTTTTACAAAGTATGAAAGTTTTGAACACTAACAGAAAAAATATTTGGAAGGAGGTTGCTATCTTCTCTCTGAACAAACACCATCCTTGCAAGCTTGGCAGAGCTCGCTGTTATGAGGGGTTCTTGGTTTACCAGCTCGTCTTGCTCTGTGGTAAGGTGCTTGTTGAAATCCATAATATACTTGTCCTACTCGGTTGTATATATTAACCAAAACCTACAGAAAAGAATTAATTGGTTTAAAAAGCTGGATAAAAAGTATTTAAGCAAATGAAGATTTCACATTTTTTGAGAGCAGTGGTATGATGATGTCAAAGTGGTCAGCAGCATTGGGACAGCTTGTTTTTACTTTCTGGACCATTGATTTTTTAGGCTGTTTTTCGAAGGTTTTTTGAGAAGAAAAATGTCGCCAAAATGGCGATTTTTAAAAAAGTTTTGAAATATTTAAAATTAAATAATTTTATGGCATACTACTCAAATAAGTTAAATATATAATTGCTCACAGTGTTCTTTATTTTTAAAACTATACTGATTACATAAAAATTTTCCCCTGCATTTTTTTTCTTATATGATGAAAATTTAGATTTTTTTTCTTCAATTTTATTTATATTTAATTTATACCAAACTTTTAAAATAGTCAAGTTATTTGTCTGTTCTAAAGCCCAGATAATTCTTCACTGCAAGATTACGTATATAGTTTAAAATCATCGCATTGCTTCAGGTATAAGGCACTTCAACGATGGCTTTTTTTAGTTTCTTTGACGACAGAACTTTGAAAAACAGCGTTAAGAGGACGTCACACGGAGAGAAAAACTTTTTTACCTCCAGAATTATTCTCTTTCACTTCCATAACTAATTTAATGTATAGAAAACGTGAGTTCAGACAAACCTAAAGTAAGCAATGAAAAAAATTTGAAAACATCAAAATGCAAACAAATTGTTGGAAAAGTTCCTTACTGCGTAATCCAAAGTTATCTTCTCTTAATTAATTCTTGTTTTGATATTTCGAAAATTTCCTTTTAGTATTTAAAATTTAATTGTTTACTCTAGGTGAACTCACCTATTCCATACTTTCTTATTGAGGTGAAACAGAATTTGCCATGAAAAGTTTCTCCTGTGGTATAACGTCCTAACAATCAAGTGCAAACTTGATCCCTGACTTGTCTCATATACAGATTATTTTCTTTTCTTATACTCCTCGAATTTTTGAGTATAGCTAAATGCTACAAATAATGTTAAACTAAACGAATTTTTAAAAACATCTCTATAAGCAGGGAGGGAAAATGTTCTTTGGCTTCCATTATTATTGAGTATTCTTAAGAGCAGGCTTTTTAAACCTAGCCTGAGGACCGTGGTCAGTCACATAATACCTGCTGCAAGAAGACCACGTTTGGAAATTCTCACTACCCATTCGCCTGCCTTCGGAAGAGGACAATTAGTTACATTTTCTTGAGCTGGTTTGGTTACGGAAATTAAATTAAGCATAAAACAATCCTATGGAAAACTTGATTTGTTGGCATCAATGAAACTTATAAATATATTACTATTTAGACATACCTTCAAAACTTCTTCTGGATACCACATGGCTGCTTCATAATTCCCACTTTTGCAGCGATCGCACTGTTGACCATAAAGCTTGAGGCAAACTACACCTTCTCCAGTGGCTGGATTGAGTACAAACCAAAAAGCAACGCGTCCTTTCATAGATGTCCAACCGTGTCCGCATTCCTGTGAATAGCAAATAACATACATTTTATTCTCCTGCTTAGATAATATCATAGAATTATCATAGAGAGGAAGAGTGTTTAGAAAATTACCTCGCAGCAAAATCGCACTTTGGCTGAATCCACGTTTGCGTTCCATATGCCGTCAGGTTTTGCGAGGACAGGTAACAGAAGCCATGAATGAGGTATGTACTGTGAAAATAAGGACTTGAATTCATACTGCCATACTTGTTCCATGCCACTGGAATAAGAAAATTAATTGATTAGATAATTAGTTTTCCACGCTAACGTTTTACAGACAATAGTTAAATTTCAAAACTTGGGTCATATATTGCCCTTGAATTGTTAATGTTCGCCAACATTTTCTAGCCAATAAATTATCGGGGGATTTTTGAGAAAAAAAAATGGGCTTGTCCACAGTTTCATAGCATTGTATACTGTTTCACTAAGTGCAGGAACAGGCCATGAATGTTGCAGACATGTTTTAGCACTAGAGCATTGAACATTGGTATTGTATATAAAGAAATGGTAAGAAACCAAAAATGACATAGGAATGACAAATGAGCGAGGATTTTAAAAGATAATAAATTAAAAAATTAAAGGAAGATTCCAAGCCAAAGACAAAGTGAGAGGGCATTTAGAAGCGTTATGCGACAACCGGTGTGAAGAGCCTAAGTAATTCTGTACTTAAAGAGACAGCCAAAGTTTTGACTATCTGCATTTATCCATCAAATTTTTGTTCAAGCATTTAAAGTACAACAAATTAAAGTAAATCTGATGTTTTGAGAGACTTGGGTCCGAGAACTATCAAAGCATCAGAGGGAGGGGGGGGGGTCAGAAAATATTTTCTTTAAGTCTAAGTTTCTGATCTAGTTCACAGCTTTTTTTTTTCAAAATATTGAAGTGAGGTTACGTTGTTTTGCCATTTTTGTTTGCGCAATGGGTTCACAATTCGTAGTAAAGTGTTATTTCTTATTAAAAAAAAAAAAAATGCTAATAAGTTAGACGAGAAAATTGAAAAATGCGTAAAAAAATATCATATTAATCAGATACTGCAACTAAACAATTTTAACTTACTTAATACCAACTAAGATATTCAGTTAAACAAAAAAGAAAAAAAAGAAAAAAAAGAAAAATCGAAAAGTATAACTTTTGGGGAAAATAAAAATTTTACCTTTAGTGAAAAATATACATTAGTATATATATATATATATATATATATATATATATATATATATATATATATATATATATATATATATATATATATATATATATATATATATATATATATATATATATATATATATATATATATATATATATATATATATATATATATATATATATATATATATATATATATATATATATATATATAAATATATATATATATATATATATATATATATATAATATATATATATATATATATATATATATATATATATATATATATAAATATATATATACATATATATATATATATATATATATATATAATATATATATATATATATAATATATATATATATATATATATATATATATATATATATATATATATATATATATATATATATATATATATATATATATATATATATATATATATATATATATATATATATATATATATATATATATATATATATATATATATATATATATATATATATATATATAATATATATATATATAATATATATAATATATAATATATATAATATATATATATATATATATATATATATATATATATATATATATATATATATATATATATATATATATATATATATATATATATATATATATATATATATATATATATATATATATATATATATATATATATATATATATATATATATATATATTAGGAGGACCGGGAAGTAATGCGCTGAAACGACATTACTTTCCGGTCCCCCTAATTCCGTTGAACTGAAGTTTGTAAATCATTCATCTTAATTTCAAATCTCAAAATTCTACATTATTATGTTTATACAGCGTTATTATATGTAATTAATATTATATGTAATTAATATTACATGTAATTAATATAATTTTTTTTTTTTTAGTTTTGTCATTCAAAAGTGGTTGCGTGAGTTGAATTTTAAAACAACTTTAATTTTAATGCATTTTTAGAGTTTTTTCCACATTAGTGTACATTGCATGCATGCATGCTAATATATATATATATATATATATATATATATATATATATATATATATATATATATATATATATATATATATATATATATATATATATATATATATATATATATATATATATATATATATATTACCATTGTATAGTTTATAGTTTGTTAAAAGTTGTTGTATATAGTTTGGTAAAATACTAAAAAAGATTAAAATAGATATTCATATGTTAGGTATATAATTATATTTTATATAATTTTAAAAAATGTTTAAAAGTTGAGCAAGAAAAAAGAAATTATCTACGTTTTAATAAAAATTTATCAGGGCACATTTTTTATTAAATTGTGAACACGAATATGGATGTGATTTTTTATTAAGTCGCATGAATACGAATCAAAGTGTGATTTTAAAACGGGGGAATGTAAATTTGAAATTGCGTTTACATGGCATGAAAAATGGCTACTTTTTTCGGGAATTTAAAAAAGCGGAATCTTTTTTGAAAATGACAATTTTTCTTTTTATTTAGTTGAAAAAATAGCAGAAAAAACTCATCCCTGTTTTTTTTTTTTTTTTCCTTTCTAAATTTTAGCTATTCCTTAACAAAAGATAGATTCATTTTTGTTCTTTTTCAAACGATAGAATTATTAATTATTCAGAATTAACGATAGAATAAAATTTTTTTTTTTGCATTATTAATTGCACAACATCGACACGGTGAATGTGCATATCGTGCCCAATGAATATTTACGACACCCTAACATTTCTTCACTTCGGTTTGTTAAACTTGATGTCTGTTTTTTGATGTAAAAAAAAAAATCAATCAATATCGTTTTCGTAACTGTCGTCTAACGGTAAAACATCGTTTTCTCACCATCTGTTTCATTTTACGGTAGTAATGATATTAGAAGAAGAGAAACGCTCTATCATCCTTGGAGATTTTATTGTTTTATTTTCATTTTTATATTCCCTGCTGTGTTCTGATTCACTTTTACAGATCCTTTTGATAAAAGAAAATAACACATCTCTTCCTCTACTGTTTCGATATTTTTTTTGTTTTTGTTTCAGTCTAATGAGTTTATGTGTGTGTCGCATTTAAAGTCTAGTGAAGGATTTCACAGCCATTTTGTTTTTATGTTTATTGTGACAGCTTATGCACCTAAAACAATGTCGACCTATTTGTGTTAAAATATAAAATAAAAAGAATTCGATTTTTTTTTTACCAAAAAATAATCATAATTATTATATTAATAACATTCATTATTATACTAGCTGAGGTAAAAAAAATGGTAAATGTTTACTGCACAAAATATGCATGATGCAGTACAGCAATGCTTAAAATTGAAAGATGTATATCGATGCAATTAAAAAAAAATCATATAATAATAATAATAATAATTAGTTTGGCCTTGCCATTCTCGCAGGCTTTACATTGTTCGAGTAGGATTAAAACACTTTTAGAAGTTCACCATATTAAAAACGACAAATTACCTATATTCGAACTACATCAAAAATATTTCTGGTGTATTGGCCTCTTTTTTCATGTTTTAATTACTGTTTATTACCGTTAAATTACGGTTCATTTACATTATTTATAATTATACAGGTAGAAACACGCTTCCCAAGCGCTACGCTTAAAAAAAAATTTGAAAACCTGCTTTTAAATCGCTTTTAAAATTTTTTTTAAATTGAAGACGTCGATTCTACGTGTCATCCACGTTGAATATATTTGTGCTCACCTCGTATAAAGGATTTGATACCTGCAGGTGAAGTCAGTGAGATTCGACACACACGCGTGACGTCATTTAGAGGTATCGAATTTAGCTAATTTAAGAGACATGATTAGGCGTAATCACTCCACTTCTTCTCGAGTTGCAAGTACCCTATTAAAGGTATATATATAGTCATTGAAGAACGTGCTGTACTCCAAACTTTTTTGAAATTCATTAATACATTTTTCATTAAGTAGAACTGTAAGTCAGTAAACATATATGGTGCTCTCTTTCAAATAATTGGAAGGGGAAAAAAAGAGATTCGTCTGCTGCAGCTAAAATTGTATCAATGTTTAATGCTACTCATAAGCATAAATTCGGTTTCCAAGCACCCTCTTCCTGGATGGGTTTTATAATTTTATAATTTGTTTCTTAGGGGCTTATATTATCGATGATCAAGGTTCAGTAATTTGTTCTGAAATTTTAAAGAAAAACGTTAAGACCAACTTTTTCTTATTATTAAGGCCTTTATTTTATTCAAAAAAAAAGTTTAGAATTATTTTATTTTTAATTATTATACTCGAATAGAGATATTTCTTTTTATTTTAAGTAATCAAAATATATTTTTATTTTAAGTGATTAAGTAAGTGGTTATTGTTACGTATATTATGTTATATTACTACAGTGGTTCCCAAATGCTGTTCCGCGGAACTTTGAGGTTATTAACTTACGGAACTTTTTGTAAAGAAAATGCAATATTTCTAATAATATATTGAAAAAATTATGAAAAGAACAAGCATTTTTAAAATGTTCTAGCCTTGTTTTGGAATTTGATACAATACTTTCTTCTGATTTAAAACAATTTCGAGTTCAAAAATAATTCATGCAGTTTTTTGCGGAGGAAGGTGGACATTTTGTACTACACATCGTTGTTTAATTTTTCGACTTGTATGTTCTGTAAAATGAAACCTAATTTTCTGTAAAATAAAACCTAATTTAAATTAATTTCTTTAACAAAATTTTAAAAAAATTATATCCTATACTTTACCACTAAAGTACAAGCAACTTTAAATGAAAATAAAATTAGTTGGGGAAGAATTAAGGTAATAAGAGAATAATGCATGAAAATACATTTAAAGCACTAATTTTTACACTTTTCTTTATTTTGCAGCTTTAATCAATGACAATCTGGTGATTGAAATGAATCTTCTGGAGTAGATCATGTGAAACAATCAAAAAAAAAAAAAAAAATTATAACTTCCAATGAATTGTTTAAAAAATTTTAGTCATCCTCATTTTTATCTGATTTAAAGCCACTAGTTTTAATTAAGATGCTCCAGGGATTTTAATTAAATCCTCTTAACAAAATTTTAAAAAAATTATATCCTATACTTCACCACTAAAGTACAAGCAACTTTAAATGAAAATAAAATTAGTTGGGGAAGAATTAAGGTAATAAGAGAATAATGCATGAAAATACATTTAAAGCACTAATTTTTACACTTTTCTTTATTTTGCAGCTTTAATCAATGACAATCTGGTGATTGAAATGAATCTTCTGGAGTAGATCATGTGAAACAATCAAAAAAAAAAAAAAAAAAAAAAAAATTATAACTTCCAATGAATTGTTTAAAAAATTTTAGTCATCCTCATTTTTATCTGATTTAAAGCCACTAGTTTTAATTAAGATGCTCCAGGGATTTTAATTATAATTTGTTTTCATCTCTTGATTTGAATCAGTAATTTGATTAAATTAATTAAATCGCATAAAATTTTCTTGATTCATTTTGAAAATAAATTGATTTGAATAAACGATGCAAATCCATTAACTCGAATAAGTTGATTCAATTCGATTTAATCTTAGACCATTCATTTGAATTTATTGATGCACAGATCAAATGTTTAATTTGAAATCAAACATTTTTATTTTAACAATTGCTTTTTCCGAAAATCCATGGCAATTAGCAGACTTTAAAGTGAGTGAACGTTCTTCACCAACCCTAACGGGACTCCCATAATAGATGCAAATAAAGAAACAAAAAAAAACAACAATAAAACTATTTAAGTATAAGCCCAATCAGACCGATTCTGAACATCCTTATGTTCTTTGTCAGCAAAAATAAGCAAATCAAACCCTTCCTATTCCTTTAGATGCTACTGATCATCCATATTATTGATTAAAAAAAAAAACACTGTTATGACTTGCTCATCAAGGATGTAGGAGGATTTTTGTATCCCAAGGCTTTGGATGAGTAATAGATATTTTGTCAAGTGAAAAATCGTAATAAATAAAAGAGTAAGAAATCTGCAACTTTTCAGAAGGGAAGCAAAGGAGAAGCCACCCACAATCAACACATTTCCTATCTTATCTTTTCTAAAATCTCAGACTAGAGACTTGCTGAAAACATTCACCGCCAAACATAGCCAAAGGCGATATGCACTAATAGCGACAAAGGAGACGTCTCAATTTACAAGGCCTATACCTTGGCCAAGGCCTATACCATCCACTTTCCGTCCCTTCTTGGTCACACTCGATTTCGAACAAAGGGGCCGAAGAGCAAACAACATTCGGGATATTGCATCCCAAACGTTCCACTCTCCCTGTCGGGTTGTTTCTTAATTGGTCGTAAATCCCAACACATATGCTGAGGATATCTTCTTCCACACAAGCATTTCCTTTTCGGTAATTTCTAAAAAAGAAAAAAAAAGACGCCAGCTTTGTGATCTCTTTTTCAACCCCAATCACTCTTTTATTGATGACATGAGTTGCTTTCTCTTCACCCGAATAATTGTAGGAAAAAACACCATCTCGCCTATTTAGTTTCCGGTACGATCCAGTTTTTATTGCACAAGTTTATAAACTTTGATATTCGAGCCTTTTATTTTGTTAACAACCAAGTTTTGCTTATATTTTTGCAACTTTTGCTTATATCATTGAATAATAGTTTTAGCAACTTATTATCGTTGAAAACCTACCTATGAAGTAGACCAGCACTTCAAGAAATAACTTTCACTTCTCAACTGAAAACTTTTTTCAATCGGAAAGGGAGGAAAATTAAATTTGCCTAATGAGGCGAAACTTTCAATATATTGTTATATATTAATGAGTTTTACAACCATATAATAGTTTTCTTCTATAAAACTAAAAACTTTTCTTTATCAAAATGAATAGTTCGGAAGAAGACTGAGAAGTTTTAATCTGATAAACAAATATCCGAGCATCTTGGTAAAATACAACTGGAAGCTCAGTTTTTGGGGACTGGAGAAATTACTTTAAAAAAATTCATTACTGAATCTCTTTAACGAAATTCGCTTTAATTTTCAAAAGATTATCAAATATTCAAGAAGTTAGTAACAAGCTAAATTCGCACTATTTATTCATTTATGGTTAAGTAAACAAGAGAACAAAAGGAGAGAAACTAATACAATTAGTATTATTTAGATTGATTTTAATTGACTTACTGACAAGGGACAACACCTCTTGAAATAAAAAAATGAATGGTAATCTTAAAAAGCCATTTAAATACTTTTTCAGTATACTAACAGTCTTTTAATATTGTTGTTACATATTTTTTATCCTACAAAAATAATGTAAGTTTGATAGTTGTAACCGGCGGAACTTAATGCAACTTAATTTGGCGGAACTTAATGCAAAAAGTAAGAGAAACTTATTCTATTCAAAATTATTACTATTACTGTACTTTTATAACTTTTTTTACTATTTACTATTATTTTTACTATTTTTTTTCTTCCGTAGAATATGTCAATGAAAAAAAAAAGAAAAAAGAAGAGCACGTAACTTCCAATTCGCGTTGAAAATTTTATGCTTCAAAAAAGTAATAACTTGTTAATTTTTGTTACGAAACACTCCATTTTGTTGGGTAACAAAAAATATGTAGGTGAATTTTCTTCTTGAGAAAATAAATTCACTCAAATCACTACAATTATTCTGCATAAAAAACTTGGCAAAAAAAAAAAAAAAAAAAAAAAAAAAAGCATCTGCGTATAAAACTTGGACAATAGATAATTTAATTGTTTTTCACCTTGCTTTTTCTTACGATTAGAGCTTTATCGCTACACACTGGGGAATTTTTATTTTTTTATTTTCGTCACTCGCTTTCCGAAAATGATGGCGAATAAAAATACAAAAAATTTTTACCAATTACAATACAATAGTTGTGGGAACTGAAAATTTCAGTGTTCCTAGTTCCAATTTTCTTAAGCTATAGCTATTTACTGTAGCATTTTAAACATATTCCTACAATTTTTATCAAAACATTAATTAAGGTGAAAAAAAAACTTAGTATATGATATTGATATGTATATTCTTATAGTTTAGATCGTAAGCATCGAATATTAAACCATGTTTTTATTATTAATTTGATAAAAAATCTCCAATAGCTTCCGAATTAATATCTCTTTAAAGAAGTGTTAAAATGCCCCGCATCCAAAGGCCATGGAATGCCGATGTATATAAATATTATAAGTCTCGTTGCCCGGATGGCTACACCATTTTAAAAATTATAATTACGGTATTCCTCGAACTTTTAATGAAAACAAATGCGAACTATAAATACGATTCTATCGTAATCCGCCGTAAATTGTGTTTTCTTATTTGAAACCTTAACCATTTTCTAACAAAGCTCCAATGCTTCGCGAACTAATAGGAATGTTATAATGTTAAAATACCGTATTCAAATCGAGGCCATAAAGTGTTTATATACATGAATGATGTTAAAAGTCTAATATTACATGGCCAAGGTTGAATGCTGTTCGTCTAGAAAAATATTACCCCGAGTGAACTGAGTATAATGAAAAAAGAGTGAGCGCATCTTGTTTAGGATATTCCAAAATCCGCAAAAAGCTTCCATGGAGAACAAGTAGCCGTAAAAAATGGAATGACAGTTGTTTTATTTTTTTTGCCTATGCGTCTGCTTTAAGTGGTCAGACAATGGTCCTGAGTTAAAATAATTGTTGATCTTGCAAGAAGGTGTGCTTTCCACAATGGGAATAGTTGCGTAGCTGCGCTAGGTGTATAACTCAAAACAGAATGCGTTGTAATTCATAAGGAAATTCCGGAAACGACAGCCCAAGGAATTGAATGTTCAGCTTATGGCATAAAATCTTTTTACAGGCGGTACTTTTTTTTCCATTGATTTATTTAAAGAAAAATAAAAGCATTATGGAAGATAAAAAAAGATGACGTTGGATTACTGGATCGAAAAAAAAGGGTAATTTAGAAAGTGATTCTGGATGTAGCTCAGTTTGAAAGAAGCTGTTAAAAAAATGGTCCAACTGATTTTACGCATGAGTTAAAGGAGAACGAATTGAGAAGTGGAATCTAGCGTTTTTTTTTATTTTATTCATTGTTATAACAGTTTGAAAGGCTAGATTTGTGAATCAGCTTGTATCATTACTTGTATTAATGGCTAATAAAATTAATGTTAGTGATTGTTAAGAATTAAAATTAGGCATTAACAATTAACTTTCTTTAAACCCTCCAGTATGTATTAAAGGTAATCATAAAATTCGTACTTAAGGATCGTTTAAATATTACGTAAGCACCTTTAAGGAAGGAGTTGGGGATTTGATTTGCTTATTTTTGCTGGCATGGGGGAGGGGTATGGATAATGAACTTAAACCCCCTTGAACCTCTAGAGGGCCATGGACAATGAACTTAAACCACTAATAACCTTTTATTTTAAATTTTTTTATATGTGGTATAAATGTAGGTACAAAAAAAATTTAAAAAAAACTTAATTCGGAAAAATTTAAAATTCCAAAAATTAGAACACTACAGTGAAAGTCAAAGCAAAAACTAAGTAATTTTGATGAGAAGGGGGTTGTATATCGATTCTTGTTGTTGACAAAGGGGAGTTTAAAATTGACGAACATACGCTTACGTAATTTTAGAAGAACTTCTATTTCCGGCAATTCTGCGATAGTAAATTTATCAACTAATATCTTTCTGTTTTTATACAAAAAAAAATCATTAAAATCAACACTTTTAAAAAGAATAAATAAAAGCTTTTTATACAAAAATGAAAATACGCTATATAAAAATGATTTTGAAAATTCTGTATGACCTTTAATTTCTTCTTATTTACTTTGTCTTAAATTTCCTAAACATTTTTATTTCTAAAAAACATTTGTTTAAAAAAATGTTTTATGTATAATGTATATTCACAATTACCTACATAATATTAATTATTGTATAAGATGATGCTTAATGTGACGATCTTATTTGAAAAGTGAACAACCAGTAAGAGTACTATTTGCTTTCATATAGTGCATAGGCTAATCTCATCATCTGGTAAAGATGAGGTAGATTTTCTTATTCTGTTTACCAATGTAGTACACTATAAAAAATGATACAAAACTTTAAAAGATAGGACAAAACTTACTAAGATTGCTTCCATGAAGATATTGCTGTAGACCCCACAAGATTGGAAGAAAAGGAAGGTCCATGGTTAAAGTAAATAGTCGATGTATTAGGCACAACAGTGGTAGGTAGTATAGTTAAAGGTGGCTCCATTGGTGGATTGGGCGGCAATATAGTAGGGGCCATTGGACAAACTCCTGGGGTACATTGTAGCACTGATTGTCCAGTTATAATTCTCGGTGTACATTGTACTAGTCCTGTAGTAGTCAAGGGTGAGTAGATGCACTTAGGTGGGGGTGTAAAATTTGTGGAAGTAACTTGAGTATTGGCTAATTTCGGAATATATGCTGACGTGAATCCTTCAGTCAAAGGTACTACAGGGTTAACACCGTTAGTCAATGAAACTAAATTTGTGGTTCCAGGGATTAAGTTTACACCACTGCAAGGAATGACAGTTGTTTCGGTTGCAGAGTCTGGTGGAGTATTTCTTGGACTAGATGGCGGTGGAAGACGGATTGTGGCGGAAGGGAGTACTGGTGGAGGTCCTGGAATAGGAGCTCCAGCTCCTATCAACGGTTGGAATCGTTGATTACATGTTATAGCAGGGATTGCACTTAATTGGCATAGTCCGGAAATGTAAGCAGCCGGAAGCTGCATCAGTGACGTGTTGCACACAACCATGACTATGGACGGCTTTTCAAGGAAGCCCCTGCAAAAAAATGAAAAATAAAGTTGAGCACAAAATGAAATATTGTTAAATACTATGCAATGACAAGTTAGAAGTCGATATGTGTGTTAGTTGAAATATTAGTTGTTAATTTCAGATTGACCGTAACCCCTCTCCAGACAAACCCTAATTTCCTGAAACATCCAGAAAAAAAATAGAAAATGTGCGATTAGAATATGTGATATTTCATTAATAATTAAAAAAATTAATTAAGTTTATATAATTATTATATTTATAAAAAATTATAAATATTAATTTAAATAAATTTAAGGAAACGACTGCGAAAATAAACAATTTTCAGAACATCACAATAATTCCATATTTATCAAAATGATAATAATAAAAAAATGCAAACGTGGTACAATTTTAACGCAGAGGCAACTGTTGGATTATTTTTTAATCGCCATTTATTATATCCAGTAGCCTTGTGGCCGATGGTGATCGTTAATTTTGCCCTAAAGGTCAAGCTGCATTTGCTGTAAAATAGCTAAGGAATAGAATACTTGAAAGAAACTAAAAAAAAAAGTAAGAAAAATGAAAATATATCGCTCTGTTTGTTTTTAACGTTATTTATATAATTTATTATTATAACATTCCGTTTTTTTTTTAACATTACAAGCCGCCTAAGAACACATGATTCATTGTAGTCAAATGAAAAAGTTATTTAGATCTTTTGGATAAAAAAAAAAAAGCGATGAAAACATATGATATAAAACTAAAGAAAATGCATAAGAGCAAGTTGTATCTTTTTGTCCGCAAAATTCATAAAAAATTATAAATGTAATCATTATTTTATTGAAGACGTTACTTTATTACACAATAACAGTTGTTTAATAAGAAAAAAAACCCCGATTTGTTTAATAATCACAAATCCAAATTCTTTGTGATTGAAGATGTTAGAAACTTCTTCCAATTATTTATTATCTAAATGTCCAAATTTATTTTTTATTTAACTTGATGTTTTCGAGTCTTTTACACTCTCTCGAATTAGACATTTTTTTTAAAAAAAATAAATGAAGATGACGAACTTCTGTTCAAGGTTTTGAAATGGTTAATGTTATTATTTCCCAACTTCAGTGCATCGAATCTTTATATTTAAACTTGTACTGTAGTCTTCCCCATGAGCCCAATATTATCAAGCCAAAGTTTATTTGTAAATAAATCGATGACTAGAATTGATTAAAAACAGAAGATTGATTACAAACTTTTCATTAATTTTGTTTTAAGTGATGAAAGAGTTATATATAGTTTATTTATTTATTTAATTAATTAATTTACTTGATTTTTTAATTTATTTAATTTTTAAAAATTTATTTGAAAGATCATGAACGAGAAAGTTTCTTTAAACTGAGGATAGAGGATTTCTGAGATATTTTATTGTGCACAATTTTAAATAAGTTTGCCCTCTCATCATATTGAACTTAATTTACTTTGTTGTCTTAGTACAAAAAATAATTGGTAATTGCTTGAATGATGGCTAATTATACCTAAACTTTATTTATACCGATGCTATTAAGTAAACAGAATTTTGTTCGATTCTTCTAAAATGTTATTTCTGGTTAAAAATTAAAATAAAAAGTAAGTAATGTATTATTACAGTCTTACTAGCACTAGAAGATATAAGCCTAAAAGTTGCAATAAACTAATGAAAATTATCTGAAAAAGTATCTGGAGATATACTAAAACCGAACACAAATTTGTGTTAGCTAAACCGAACACAAATTTGTGTTAGCTAAACCGAACACAAACTGTCTTTAAACAGACTGGCTCTAGAAGATATAAGCCTAAAATACGCAATAAACTAACAAAAAATATCTTAAAAAAGTGTCTGGAGATATACTAAAACAGAACACAAATACTGTTTTTAAACAGACTGGCTCTAAAAAATATAAACCCTAAAGTTGCAATAACTAAAAAAAAATACCTAAAATAAAAAGTCTTGCGTACTATCTAAACCAAAAAAAAACTTTCTAATGGTTTTTTTTTTTCCTCACACATTTTCTTAAAAGTTTTTTTGCGTAAAATTTAATTAAAATTTCTTTTCTAATAATCCAACTGCGTAATTGTTTATCTTTTGTTTGACACGAATATCACACTAAATTGTTAATATTACGGTAAGAAGTATCTGGCTGGGAAAATAATTTCAAGTTCGTAACATAGTATTTTATGAAGTTTACACATTTTTGTTCCGCTTATACAGCATTCATTTCTAAATCAGTCAAAAAAAGTTTTATTTTTTATATCTAACCAAATACAATAACATCTACAATTCAAATTATTTTCTTTTTTCTACTATCTCTCCGCCAGCGTAACTTTCAACAATTACTTCTCAAGCACAAGGTTTGCATTGTACTACCTATACCTCTGATTTACGACCCAAACAGCCCGCAGCGCCAGAAGGTGGTTGACGAAACAATTGGGCAAATTCTCTGTGGATAAAGAATCAGTGATGACGTTTATGAGTCTACTGAGTCTAGATAGCTCGTTTTATATTGGGTACTAAATATCATCATCTCTCATTCTACTTTGGACAAGGCTTACGATGGGGAAAAGTGTTTCATGGGATACAGACTGAAGAAGATTAATTGTATGCAGGAAATGATGGAATATAATTGTTTCTTTAAATTTTAAATCATTTTGAGCTTTTTCATATTTTTCTCAATAAATGAGAACTAAATAGTCAAATTTACTAAAAAAAAAAATGCTTCATACTAATCTAACGTCATAAAATAGTGTCTTCTATCAAGATAATCTTACTAAAAGAGAAATATTTTGAAGGAAGAAAAGAACAATTTTCTAGCAAGCGATTCTTAGAATGAATTTATGAAATCGTCTTCTAATTGATCTAATATCATAAAATGAAGCTAACCTAATACCTTAAAATAATGTTAGTGGTTTCTGTTCAGATAATCTTACTCAAAAAGAAATATTTTAAAGCAAGGGAAAAAAAATTAGCTAGCGGTTTTTTAAATGGTGAATCAGAAATCGTTTTCTGATTCACCTGATTGATAAAAAGCAGTTTTCATAATATATTTTTGTAGTATAATCTAATGTCATAAAATGATTTTATTGTCTGTCTACTGTTCAGATAACTTTACAAATAAAGTAATATTTTAAAGATAGAAAAAATTTTTTAGCAAGCGATTCATGAAATAATGAATCCATAAAATCGTTTTCTTATTTCCACTTTTTAAACTTATTTTTTAACTAATCGCAGCTGGTTACGATATTTTTACGATAGCGAATTCCTTTCAAAGACATATTTCCTATAAGGTTAGAAAAATGTGAATGTGGAAATTTCCTATGCTTAATGGGAAACCAGCAAGTGACGTAGTGTGGCTATCTCGATTTTGATTGGTTGTTGAAACGCGGCACTGTTCTTTCTATTCTATTTTGAGTAAGCGAAGCCCGTTACCCATTCTATATTCTTACTCAAAGATTTTTTTCACAAAGATTTTAATTCTTTCACTATATATTTCTTAGTTAACAAAAGCAGGCATGAAGCCATGTAGAACATATGCAAACTAATTATGCTTCCAAGTTGCCTTGTACACATAACAAAAATATATCATGGTTACAATAAAATACATAAACAAATCGAGTTAAAGACGTAAACGAGAAAGAATTATATTTCAACAAATTCGATGCGCGAGACGGCGCTGTATTTAATTAACTTCACGTTAATTAACATTCTAACTGATGTGCAGTGAAACTTAGCAAAACTTAGCACGCCATTTTGCTTAGAAACGATCAGCTGGCTCTGACGTTATCGGTCACGTGTGGGTATCTGTGATCTTCTTGAAGTGTAAGTACCCAATTATATAGGAACTTATTAAAATTTTAAAAGGATAGAAATTTTAAGGATGGTGAAGAATTCAATATGCGTAGCTTAACACAAGAATTTGTCGAAAATTAAAACGAAATAATGTTCCAAAAAAATGAAGTATTTTCAGCAAACGATCCTGTAAAGTGCATGTATGGAATCGTTTCCTAATTTTCTTTTAAACTTGATTTGGAACAATTGCATTCTCGTCAAAATGAAAAGGTAAAAATTCTTTCGATTTTACGAAATAAGAGAATAATTTAGAATATTTAGGAATATTTTCGAGATTTTTATAGTAAAAAAAATGCAAAAACTATATTACACGAACAACTAAAATTTTAAAATGACTGCCATATCTTACGGTTGACAAATGGACATTGATATAAAAAACGTTTTTATCTTCTTTTTGAATTCATAATTTTTAACAACAATAACGCAATTTAAATTTAAAACATATTCTTGTCATTTAAAAATAAAAGATTATTTAAATCACATAATAAATGAGGCTCATTTCATTGTGTAGCTAAAATACTCATCTAAGTCCTAACTTTTTATAAACTTCTCCGATTTTATTGAAAATTTATCGAACTAATTTCATAAAATATGCAAATTGAAAACATGCAATTTCATAAAATATGCAAAAATTGAGATTATTATTATTTTTTTTTTTTATTAAATAAGAAATCAGGAGATACTGGCAAACTTCAAGGTCAACTGAAAAATTCAGAGTTGGCAGCTTTGTATATGTAAAAGGCCGTGTGAATTTGAGGTTACGAAATTCCTTCTCAGTTAATAAATGCGAATGTAGTTTTTCTACATTAAATAAAGTAACAACAATCTTAAGGAAACTACTAACAACTTTTCAACATTTTAACTAGAGTTAATAGTCAGTGGAGCTCATTAGATAAGTTTGGAATATTAAAAAAAGAAATTCCCTTCTCTGTATGAAATAAGTACACATGTCGCTATAATATTTTAACTTTCAAAATAAATGCTGTAATTATTTAAACTAAAAAAAAGTTCAATGCATGGAAATAATTTTTGAAGCAACAATTTACTTTCTAATTTTAACTGAAGATGATAATTACTATTCAATTTAATCAAATTATTAAAATATCTTTTCAATTATAAAAAATGTCTTAAATATTTATATCCACTAGAAGAAGGAATTGTGGCTAAGCTCATTGGAATACGAAATTTTTTTTATTTATTTATTATTTTATCAATTCGAATAAAATCGAAACATATTTCCTAAAATGTTAATGACAGTTTAATTGCTTCAAATTTCTGAAAAAATTATCGGTGTACTAGAAAACCATAACTATAATATTAACTATAACTATAAACTGGTAAACTATAAAATTCTGTCTTGCAAATTTCGTGGCTAAATATATTAATTCGGAAATAACATAGTGGTTAATACAAAATTATCTTGCCGGGCAAAATTTAGGTTCAAAAATTTAGCCAAGGGATCGAATGTAGGGGAAAGTGGGGTAAGAGCGGTTAGCTAAGATTCGAAGGTCTGTTGAAACTGAACTGTCAAATTCAATCAAGATATTCATTGCTTAGTTATTATTCTAAATGATTTTTTCCCAGAGAAAGTCAAAATGCGGGTACACATGTAAACTCCATGGGAAATTTAGAAATACTAAAAATTCAATGAAAAAGTAGTAGACGTTTCTATTTTATATGACAATTTAAGAAAATTATGCATCTAATTTACATGTGATGTGGTCAAGGCTGGACTAAAGGGAGGAGACGATTGTCCTGGGGTCCGGGGCTGGCGAGACCCCGACTGGAATTCTTAATAAAAAACCTAGTGAAAAAAAGAGCATTAGGGAGTTGATATAGTGGAAAAACTGCGCAGGTGCCATGAAATAATCAACAACACACACAATATGGTAGGTTCTTCTCCTTGACTTGCAATTTAGAGTTTGTCTCCTTGAAGAACTAATTTCGACACAATAGAGGTGCCTGGTTTCACCCTATTACACGGTCTTACCCGAATCTCCCCTTCGTCTACATAGTACCGATTTGTTTATATTTTTCATTATAGAAAGGGATTGTTTAAAAGCTAAAAAAATTACAATATATATATAGTGGTATAGTATATACAAAACTGGAGGAAAATTGTATCGCAATATTTGAGAGAAAGATTTTGCGGGGTATACTTGATGGTGTAAATGAAAACAATAACTGGAGAAGGAGATTTAACTTTAAACTGTACAAGATTTATAAGCAACCTGATATTATTAAATACATAAAAATAAATATAATGAATTGGATCTCCCACGTGATTCGAATGAGTGACGACAACACAGTAAAAATGATACTGCTTTTTAGACCCACTGGAAAAATAAAGCGGGGAAGGCCGCGGCTGAGATGGGCTGACTCAGTGGATTTTCTCGCAATTAATGAAAACAACTGGAGATCAAAGATAAAGCGGAAGTCGTCATTGAGAAATCTTCAGAGGAAGGCATTGGCTCACATTGGGCTGTCTGGTCAACTATGATGATGATATAGTGGTGTACATTATTCTTAAAAATAAACGAACAGTCTTTATTCCACCCTATTCATGTTGTTTTTTTATTCCCTCTTTATTTATTATTTTATATTTAACTATGTGAATCAGTATGATAAATGACTTGAATAGTTGTCAATTATCTTTTAATAATATAGTGATTTATTTAGCAAAAACGGATAAATTCTATACATTTATATGCTCATTGGAGAAACATGACTTATTTTAATATCATGCATTAAAATTAAAACAATTAACAGTCTTAAAGAAATTAACAGTCGTATTTTTACATTAAATTTAGATTTTATGCAAATAAATAAGTATTCACTCCCATTTTTCACAAACATGAGTAAAAAAGTTATTAAAATTTGCGTAAAAATGATTTTGAAATTTAACAACTAGACTTCGATTATTATAACTCCATTTTCATTGATTCCTCAGATTTCAATAACTCCTCCTTGTTGGATGTTGAATTTTAACTTTTCCCTTAATTAATTTCTTAAGAATTCTAAATAATCATATTAATATTTAAGGAAAGCAATTACAGAACACTTTGCGAAGCACACAGATCGCACACACAAAAATAGATAGTCATTTATGACAATATACATACATAGGTGTTTTGAATAAAAGCGCACCAGGTGCGAGGGAACTACACTACAATCATATAGTGTATATTTTTAAATTCTAAATGATATGTAAGTGAAGGGGTGAGGCCAAGGGGTGAAGCAAGTCAAACCCCCTTCATTCACTGCATAACTGCCAGCAAGATTTGGTTAATTCTAAAACTATACTCCTAACACCTGTTCAGAGCAACAAATGCACATGAAGTCTTTATTGAAGTGACCGCCTATTGTATTCTTATCTTCCAAACTGAAATTTCATTTTAACTAATAAAACATTTAAAATTTTTTTTTTTTCTTTTCTTATTTGAGTACCTCTTCTTAATGCAATTAAGCTAAAACTGGAAACAACTAATATCAATTTGGACGACAAAATCTGAAATTTTTTTCATATAAAATGATTTGTTCGTATAAATGGGTTATTCGGTTATCCGATATGCATTACAAGTGAGGATGACTTTATTACCGAAACTTGTTATAGTTATGGATGTTATAAATTTATAGCCTAACCATTTAAAATAAATCGCGTCACTTCATTTCATCATTAATGCAACCAAGTATAAAATATAAATTTAGTAAACTGTTGAAGAAAAAATTCAACAAATAATAAAATAAATCATAATCAAAAGCAAAAACAAGTTCTGGTTACTGCCAATAATTTGAAATATAGCTAACCTGACATCAAAAAGTATTTGAAAATTTTGGTAAATTTGGTTTAATAAATTGTGAACAATTTCAAACAAAATTAAAGTCTCTTCTAAGTCAAGAAGTTATTTAATAGTATTTATTTTCATATAAATTACTAAATTAGGATTAAAGTTACTTTTCAATCTTAAATATTCATATACACTTCATTTGATTTAAAATCAAATTAAATATGAGCATTTAAATTAATACTGTATTACAAATAATTCAGCACAGCGCATAAAATGAAGAGATTTTAAAAGGAAAGCCAAAGTCTGTGTTAAAATGGTCAGTTTTAATGATTATATTATCATAGTTTATCAACCAATTGACTTCAAATAAAAATAATCAAATTAAAAACTGTTAAAATGTGCACCAAGACCAAAGCAGGAGCAACAATGAAAAATAAATTCTTTGTAAATCGAATTCTGACGGAATGTATAAAATTGGCTATCTCAACATAAGCCTAGATAGAACACCTCTTGATACCCAGTAACATATCAAACCTTAATAGCTACTAGTTATCCTAAATTTCACGCAAAAATATGGTCAACAAAATTTTTTTAAAATGTAATTGAATTTATTCAAATGCAAAAGTATTTAATGTTTAATTAACTATTAATATTAAGGAATCAAAATTAGATAGATTAATTATAGCTATATTAATATGCTATATTAATATACTTTTTTCTTATTAAGCATTATATTACCTTTAAACATCTATCATTAACTATGATATAAAATATTAATACAAAAGGCTTAAATGTTTAATTAACACATATTGGGAAACTAAAATCAATATTAGCTATTAGATTAATTATAGCTACAATATGCGTATTTTTTGCGTATTATGCAATATTATATTGCCAAAATATGAATACTAAAGTTTTAAATGTTTAATTAAGTTCATAATATTAGGAAACTAAAATCAAAGTTATTTCAATAGTTATAGCATTATTAATATGAGCACTTTTTCTATGTATAATAGAATAAAATAGTGGGACATTTGTAGTACTTATTCTACAAGATAGCATTAATATGCAATATAAAATAAATTCACTTATTTTTATCTTTCTCTGTTGTAATAATTATTAATTTTAATACAATGTAATATTGCATGCAATCAATAAAATAAACATCATCAGCGCTTTATAACTAAGATGTAAAATGCGATACATTCTCGTAAGTAACTTTAAGGGATTAATTTGTATTATTATTGCAACACTTCGATTTTTTATTAAACTTAAAATTTCTCTACATAATTAATATTTTTAATTTATACTTATATTATTAAATTTAGTAGCTTTAGTTTATTAAATCAAGCCACTATTTTTTTTCTAGCTGTTGATATTTATATACTAATATTAGTACTTCATTAATTATAATTATGCCATTTATTAGTGCTTTCATTGCAATGCTTTTATGACTTAATAAAGGCAGAAATAGAACACTATAGAAACTTCACATGCAACACAAACAATAACTAAAATATTAAATACCATAATTTCCTTCAAGTAAATATAAAGGGCTAATTTGTTTTCGTATTGCCACAATTCCATCTTTAAATTTCCATGCACAATTAATATTCCAAACTTATACGTATATTATTTAATGTGGTAACTTTAACGTAAAACGCTAATTTAGAATAATTAGCTGCTAATTTTTTTCTAGCTGCTGATATTTATACATTATTATTAGTTATTCATTACTTATTATAATTATACAGTCTGTTAGTATTTTTAGTGTAATGCTTTTATTGCATAATAAAGGCAGAACCTTTATATACAACACAAATATTAACTAACATTAAAAATGCTATACTTCCTTGTAAGTAACTATGAAGGGCTAATTTGTTTTCGCATTGCGATAATTCAATTAATCTTCAATTTTTATACATAATTAGAGTTTTAAATTAATACGTATATTTCGTAATTTAGTAACTTTAACCTAGAACGTTCATTAAGATTAATTAGCCTCTTATTTTTTTTCCGAGCTGTTGATATTTATATACTATTAGTAATTTATTACCTATTATTTATTACCTAAATTATATCATTTATTAGTAGTTTCAGTGTAATGCTTCTATGACAATTATTATTTTATAATAACATGAAGGCAGAAATAGAACAATATAGAAACTTCACTTACCTAAAAGTCCTTAAAAAGATGAGACAGCGAAATCTGTCTTCCTTGCAGCACGTGATAATAAAATAACGGTATGCTACCGGAGCGAAATTTACTATTTGTAAAAAAAAACTTAAGCGATTGTCTTATTTGGCGTAGGTATAAAATCGCCAAGGTAATATCTTCTTAGGAAACAAACTTCAGAGAGTTATGCGGAAATATCGGAGAAGATGAATTCGTGCATTTGTAAAAAAGCTTTTGTGAAGCGAAGATGGAACATCACATAAGATATAAACTAACAGTACATGGTTGCTTGTCGGAGGGGGGTCATGGGTTTTTTACCCCATTATTCTAATAGCCAATGGCTATACGCTGGTACTGCGGACACCTGACCATTGGCTGGATAATGCCTTTGCCCCTACAAGAAGAAAGTCCCTTAAATGGTTTAGGGGTCAGAGGAAATATACAAGTAAAAAAATTGTCACAATGTTTTAAGTAGAGGAGGTTTGGACCTACAAATAATAAAAGTCCCAAAATGTTTACATTTTAACAAAAAAGGTTTATATTTGATAAAGTTTACGTAATAATTTTTATTACGATAAACAAAAGAATTTTTGATGTTATTTTTTTATTACCCATTTTTAAAAAAAAATATTAGCAACTAGTTTGAAGACGTTCTAAAAAAATAATATATTAAAAAAATTAATTAATTAATTGTAAATTTATTTTTTTATTTTAAAAAGGCTTTTATTTTAAGTTAACTATAAACAGCTTTATTTAACAATTTTTACTGTTATTTACGACCTTTCAAATCTTACGTAAGCAGATTTTTGAAAATTTTTGTCTCTTGTCAGCAAAAATAAGCAATTTGCAAACCATGCGTATGTATAAGAAAATCAGAACTCTCCCCCTTGGTTTTTACTTTAATTTTGACATAAGCTGCAATTATCTTATTTCAGGATTAAATTCAAACTTGGCATTAAACAAAATTTATGTTTTAATTCACTTTATAAAATTTTGAGTCGAATATTCTTTAGAAATCTTTATAATTTTCTTTTTTGTGGTCTCTGAAACTTTCGGAGAAAAAATTTTCCAATCGTTTTTTTCTTTTTCTTCCCTGAATTAAATTTTTATTCCTGTGTTTTTGTTAAATTTTTATTTTGCTTTTTAAGAAAATTTTGAAAATGATATATCCCTCCCTCCATTTGTCAACAAAGGTAAGAAAATCACAAACCCTTTCCACCTATTATGTGCTTACGTATTATTTGGACGGCCCCTATTCGCAAAGAAATTTTTGTAATCATCACTAATTAGTTTTCAATTTTAATGATAGTAAATTTGTTCTATTGCAACAAAAAACAATTTTAAAAATTTTGTTCTATTGTAACAAAATTATTTTCTTTACTGCCTGTAGAGATTGTTTTCGATGTCGTATTTTAGAATGTCTCAGTTGGCAGAATTTCTTTTTTTTTTATGGGGTCCTCTTTTCTTTTTCTAGACCTTTTTTTTTTTATTTTTTTTTTTTTTTATTTTTCTGCAGTGACTAAGGCACTTAGCTGTCATTTTAAAGGACTGGTGGCAACTTAAAGCCCAGTAGCGTGCAGAAGAGGGGGCAATAGTCACAGGTATTCAACTGAATAGGGAGCATAAAATGGAGAAAAAAACTACTCATTACACTGTAAAAAAAAAAAAAAAAAAAAAAATCATGATCTAATTACGGTAAAAAGTACAGGCAATTTGAGTGCAGCATCTGTAAAACCAATTTTATCGTAAAATTTATTTTTACCGTAAAATTTTATATCGTACTTTTTACAGTAATATTTATTTAATTACAATAGTTCAGTGATTTCAAAATAAATATCACTGTAATAATTGCAACACATCAGATTTTCGTTTCGCAAAACTTTACGGTCAAAATTGCCTTTACGATGAAAGCACTGGCATTCTGAGTGCCGGTACGTTTTACCAGAATTTAATCCAGAATTTTTTTTACAGTGTAGTTTATGAAATTAATTACCAATCAATTTAAAGAATATAAAGCAAAAAATCAAATGTTTAAATTTTTTATTATTTTTTATAACCGTCGTTGAACAGCCGACCCAGTTTTTATGGGTAATGTTTTAAATTACGGTAAAAAGTACCGGCACCCTGAGTTCCGGTACTTTCTTACTGTAACTTGATCCTGAATTTTTTACATTGCAGCATATTACCGGCTCCGAGCTTTTACGAAAATATAATTATTAGGAAAAAATATCTCATGAGACAGAGTTATGGTGTAAATCAAAGCAAAAAGAGAGTAATGAGAATTTGTCATACAAAATATTTTTCCCGAATCAATAAAAATCATTATCTTTAAAATAGCCTAATTTCTGATAAAAATAATTGTTATTTTAACGAATATTATTATTATTCTTCGGAAAGTCTGCAGAGTTTTGATGTTGTTGCAGGAAAGAATCGTAGGAAATAATTAAAATTCTACTTACAGAAACAAAATAATCTTCCAGAAACAGTAAAAACCAATACGCTCATAATGGTTTAATTAAAAATAAAACACTTGTTAATTCAGAGAAAATATTATTAATAATCTTTAAGAGACCCTGCTATCATTGTTAGTAAGTAGTAACATAAGAGAATGCAGCATTTAGTTAAAAGCTGTTCAAACAACAGTATAAATTATTTTTTATTTCATTTATTTGTGTCAACGTTAAGGTCATTTGTTTTATTGATTTCTTGAATTTAATTGTTTTTGATGTTATAAGCATAATGTGTAAACTAAACTAGCAAATGATAGAGTGGCATTGTGAAACCACGGAGTTAGGTAACTTTTTCTACAACGTTACGTTGGCTTAAAATTTTTTTAAAAATGTCTTTCCGTTGAATGTTTTTCAAAGTTAGCTTTTAGCTTTTTTAAAAAATAGATAAAATAAATTTATTTTACGACGATTTTTTTTTGTTGTTAAAAACCTTTATTTCTGATTTTATTTATTAATTACTTTTTATTTGTTAGGTTCGACCAAGCTTGTCACCAAAAACAGCAATTTTTTTAAAGTTTTTTTCCTTCCTTTTTTAAAATAGCAGTTGCGAGAAATACTAGTTTTACCACTACTTTACGGTTACTATCAACGATTCTTTTTCTTTCATCTTTACCGAAATGAGGCTTTTATTCAATTTTTTCAATAGAAGATGGATTAGGGTTGAACAGCCATATTTTAACTTCAAATATAACAAGGGCCATTTTATACAACTTTTGATCATTCATAGAAAGATGATGAATACTATACTTCTTTGAGAGAACAAGAGATAACAATAGTAAAGGGTTTTTCAAAATGATAAGAAGTCCTTTAATAGAAACCGAGCAACCGCACACGTTGTTGATAGTGAAGAATTTTTCCATTTCCAGAAAAATTACTGTTTTTCATTAAGAAAAAATGATATCCCATATAAAATAATGTAAGCACAAAAAAATAGCAATTGCGAGAAATGCTAGTTTTTAACACTATTTTACCGTTGCTATCAACCTCAACTGATTTTTTTCTTTCATCTTCACCAAAATGACGTTTTTATTCAATTTTTTCATCGAAGATGGATTAGTCTTGAGCAGTCCTTATTTACTTCAATTGTAAGAAAGGCAATTTTGTACAACTTTTATTCATTCATACAAACGTGTTGAATACTATACTTCTTTGAAGGAACAAGCGATAACAATAGTAAAGGATTTTTCAAAATGATAAAAAATCCTTTAATAGAAACTGAGCAACCGCACACGTTGCTGCCAGTGATAAAATTTTAAATTTCTGAAAAAGTGCTGCAAAATAACAAAACGTCTTTTTTTTTTAAAATTTTTTAAAATGAAGTATTTACAGGCCAAGGATCTTTTATAGTATACCAATCATGAATATTATAAAGTGATAAACTATACGTTTATTTTTCTTTAAGAAGAAATAATATCCCATCGAAAATAATATAAGCGCAAAAAATAATATATAAATAAATAAACTAATAAAAAATTAAAAAAAAAGCATTGCCAATTAGAAGATTGTAGAAGTTTTTTTTTAAAGAAGTATTAAAAATGGTAAATGATATTTAAAATTAATGGTGGAAGATTTGAATAGTTTAATTTTCATTTTTACTTTGGCTTCACTGAAAAATGAAGTAATAAAACTAAAATTTTTGAACTTTTAAAATGTTGAAATTTTTAAAATTGAAATAAAATAGGAAAATCATTTTTGTAATGTATAGCTAGAAAAAAGAATCAATGAAAAATTAATATGATATTGACTCTTTGATATTAATATGATAGCCTTTTTTTATGTTTTCCAGCTTGATAACCTTTCTACTTACTAAAAACTTAGTTACTAACCACATTAATATTTTCACCAACTATATTTAAAACTATATATTCGTCATCAACAACAACGATTTAAAATTACAAATAAAATAAGAATTTTTTTATCAGGCACATTAGAAAATGTTTCAGTAAAGATAATCATTTATAAATAATTAACTTTCCTTGATAATGTGTTAAATAAAGAAATAGTTTATCGTATTTTTTTAAAATTTTATTTCAGTCCTATCGTGCTAATAATTTTCATGTCAATCATGCTATCAAAAAAGTTCACTATAAAAAAAGAAGCTATTCTGTTCTTTTAATTTTTTATGTTTGTGTAACGAAATAAGTATTTAAAAAAATAGATATAAAATTAAGAGAGATATTTTGAAACTTCACAACAGAAAAAATGGTATTTAATTCGAAAAATGCAATTTATTTTAAAAAATTTACTGCTTTACTTTAATAAATTTTGATCTTTTACATAAAAATCATTGCATTTTGTATTTTAATAATTCATAGAATTTTCACTAACATTTTATTTTTTTCCATCTTCCTAAGGAAAGGTCATTTATTAATAATTCATGATTGAAAAAGAATAGTAAAGAACTAAATTTTTTTACATGGTTAAAAACGTGGTTTACATGGTCAACATTATACATATTCGTCTTCACGTTTGCATTTTACATTTCTAAACAATTTTTTAAAAAAGGGCAAAAAAGCAACGTTCATTTACTTAAATATTTATTTAAAGGTTTAAAATCTAAGTAAATAAACAAATGAAGAAAAATTCCGTGCAATAGTTTATACAATAATTTCATTATAACTACTAAGGTAATTTTAGCAGACTTGAGTTCTTATTTTATTATGAAGTATATAAAATTCTTATAAATTGTTATAAAAAATATGTTATATTGTTATATAAATTTTTATATTGTTATATAAATAATTATAAAATTGTTATAAAAAATATGTTATATTGTTATATAAATTTTTATATTGTTATATAAATAATTATAAAATTGTTATAAAAAATATTGATAAAAAAAGTTATAAGTGTTAAATGCATTATCAAAACAATAAAAAAAATTTTCGTTGATCCTTTTATCTGGATATACATTGTTTTTATTATGTAATGCGAAAAACCTTACGGATTATTAATAATATGCTCAAACATTTCATATTAAAATAAATTGTTTGTTCACTAAAAACATGCATTAAAAGAGTTCCAAATTATAAGAAAATCTCTTAAATAAAATATTTAAAATACATCGCAATTACGATGTAACAAGTTTTATGATTACTGCATCATAATTACTATTTTAAAAGTTTTATACAAGTTAGAACTTAGTGGCCTACATTTTCAGGAAAGCGCATTTAAAAAATTAAATAAATAAATAAAAAGCATGCGTAATATACATATTACCCTCTGACAATGTAAAGTTAATCAGAATTATAAAAGTTTTACACTCTTAAATACATGTTTAAATACGTGTATTTTAAATACATGCAATGTCTCAAACTTGATAATGATAGTAAATGTGTCATTTTCAGGAAGGCATTTTAACAAGGGGAAACAACGGGTTTGAAAGGGATTCTAGGAAGTACATAGCTGGAGGCACATACGGCAAGTTCAAAGGTAATTCCTTACAAAGAGAAATCTTTCTGTCCTTTCAGAATATCAGAATTCATCTGGAAGACTGTAATGAATCTTTCAATCACTGGTAGGCCAAAAAATGGTATACTGGATAATTTTTTCCCTCGCTGATTTTAATTTTGTTTCGCAGGATTTAATTCTTAGCGACAATTTAATCATTCCAACATATATTAAAACTGTAAAGGTCTACAAAATAGATGTAAAGAAAAAACACCGGAAAAATATACAGTGGAAAAAGTCTGGAAAAATGTAGCAGAAAAAAAAAAAGAGTATCGCAGAAAAAAAAAAAGAAAAAAAAAGAAGAAGATCACCGGAAAAAAAGCATCGTTTAAATTATTGGAAAAAATGTAATGACTAATTTAATTCGGGCCATCGAACTCGATTTTAATACGATTAAATAATTATTCGGATATAATTATGCATTTCTTAAAAAAATTAATTAATATACAGTCCCTGGTCAAATTATTAGACGCACTGAAAGATTCTATGTAAAATCTTAACTATCAGGTGAGACTATACAGCTTTATTGTTGCTATGTGACTGAAAAAGGGTTTGCTCTTGTTTACGTTCGTGTCTCAATTGGTTAAATTTGACGATATATAATGAAAATTTGACGATATATTATATAAATATAGAATATTTTTTATATCAAGCCTTATATTAGTATATTATAATACAGTAGGGAACCGATTATCCGGAACGATCGGGACCATCGCTATTCCGGATAACTGATTTTTCCGGTTTTCTGAATCACTACAAAAAGCCGTTTTTTTTATTGTTAAACCAATTTAAAAAAAATATTTGGAAATAATTTTAAAAAGAAGAAAAAACTATTAAGTAATACACTAATGATTATTTCCAAAATGATGGTAAGGTAAACATCGTTCAAAAAAAAAAGAAGAAAAATCCTAAAATCTTACGAGGAAAAACATTTTAAAAAAAAAAATGGCGGGAAAATTTATCGAATTTCATTCCGGTTTTTTGGTTTTCCGGTTTTCTGATTTCCGGATAACTGGTTCTGTACTGTACTAATATAAGCATACTTATATTAGTGCGTCTAATAATATGGCTAGGGACTGTATGAGGATTTAATTGAAAGTATAGGGTACGAACCCTATATTTTTCCATTTCATTCTATAAGACTATTTTTCGATGGCTCCGTCGTAATATGAAACGATGCTTTTTTACGAATAATATGCTATTTTTATAACTGCCTTGAGTGAGTTAGCAATTATTACTCACGACTGTTAGGTCAAGTTTAGTCTATCTAAAGCCAAAGCTGTCTACGCTTATTTTGAAAATGGCGCAAAATGTCAACATGGAAAGAAGCCACAATGTTGTGAAAATGAAAAGTGTTTGAGATCTAATTTTTCAATATTTAAAAATTTTTTTCCAGTGCATTACTTGGGCTCATAAAAATTTGCAAACACTGAGAATAAGGCAGTGATTTTTATCATTTTCATCAGGGTGTAAAAATGCTGGCAAATAGTCGATTTTGTAAAAAAGTTTAATTACTTTAAAAATATTTAAGATATTTGTCTGTTCAAAGGCCCAGATAATTCTTCACGATAAAACAATTCGGCCCAGACAATTCCTTCACGTCGCATTGCTTCAAGTGTAAGGCGTTTAAACTATGGCTTTTCTATTTTCCTTGGCGACACAGCTTCGAAACACAGCGTTAATAATTTGATTAAGATTCCCAAGCAGTTCTGAAATTGTTCTAAATTTCACTAAAAATTCTTTTGTAGCGTGATATAATAGTATGCAAACAATATTTTTTTCAACTAGTTAGCTTTTTCTTAAAAAAAAAAAAAGAAAATTTAATTAAATTGAAATATTTTTTCCTCTTTCCTATTTTATCCTCTTTGTTAATATTTTTAACTCATAAAAATTTCTACCCCAATTAGAGACTATTACTAATTGACGAACTACCTATAATAATACATTAATTAATTGTATTTTCAATTAAAAATATATAAAGCATTAAAAGTTTCGTTCTGTCGATTTCAAAATAAACTTTGCACATTATTTAATTTTGCTAAGAGGAATTAAAAAGCCACAGTAACTTTAAACTCTTAACTAAACTTTAATTTTAAGCTAAGTGTACCTTTGAATTAAGTTATTCATACGAATATTAAAAAAAAAAAAAAAAAAAAAAAGCTCTAGAATATTTTCAAATTTTGAACAAGATGATCCCAAAAGCTTTTCTTTCTCTTAAAACTGTAAATAATTTTCAAACTGACATTTATCACCATGATTACAAAAAAAATTGCTTGCTAAAAAAGACGAATAAAATTCAACGGAATAATAAAAGACGAATAAAATTGAATTAATAAATGTTACCAACTCTCAACCGTTAAAAAAATAAATAAATAAAATAAATTATTATCTAAAATGCATTAGTTCAAACAATGATAGAGCCTTAGAAATATTAAATATTCATTCAAATATTGAAAATGTTAAACTGACATTTTGAGCCATTTTCACTATTAAAATTGATATTGTTAAATGAGAAGCAGAAAATTTAACACTCATTTATAAATGTTAATTAATGTATGTTACTCACAACAGTAAGAATTGATAAATAAATAAAAGAACATATCATATTTTTTAAAAAAGTGTTCTTTCAAATCATGACAGAGCCTTTGAAATATTAAAAAATATTCCTTCAAATATTTATAATGTAAAACGGACATTTTGATGCCATTTTCATTATTTGAATTGAGAATTTGCTTACTAAAAATGCGCAAAGCTTAACAATCTTGAAGAAATGTTACAAACTCATAACTGTGAAAATAAATAAATAAATAAGCATATTATTTTTTGAAAGTGTTATTTCAACTTAAGACAAAGCTTTTGAAATATTCAAAAATATTCATTCAAATTAACAGAAAATTATAAATTGTTTTTAAATATTAAAAAAGAAGATCACAAAAGCTTTTTTTTTCTTCCTCAAAACTCTAGCTTTTCTTTATTTTAAATGTTACAAACTCACAAAAATAGCATGTATTTTATTTTTCTAAAAAATATTATTTCAAATAGTGACAGGACTATCGAAAAACGCTTTTAATCAAGCCTCAATTGAAAAAATAAGTGAATGAAAAAAATAAATAAACAAATTAATTAAAAAAAACAAACAAACAAATTAATTAATAAATAAACAAATTAATTAATAAATGAATAAAATGACTGATAAAACCAGTAGATTCTAATAAACAGTTCACTTGGTATGCTTATTTTACATTTATATCAATAGAGCCTTATGAATTCGATATTCATTATTTGTAAATTATAGTAAATAAATATTTCTCCCAGTCGATAAAAATTATGTACAATTTATTCATTAATTTAGAATTAAGTAATAATTCTATGAGGTAGATAAGGCTAATCATTAAGGCCCGGATTTTGATGACATTTGCATTTTTTTGCATTTTTGGACATTTTTTGTCTTTTAGAGCATTTTTTTAGATTTATAGGGCATTTTTCTTTAAATTTAGGGGCGTATTTTGCATTTTAATGCATTTTTTAAAGTTTTTTGTTAATTTTTTCCAATTTTTATTATTTTTTTTTATCAATTTTCATTATTACACTGGCTTCCAAACAATGAAGAAAATCTATAGAATATTAGCAGGTGAAGCAAAATCTTTTCAAATTGAAGAAGAATTCTCAACAAGTGAGACCGTCTTTTTCAAGTACGCACCTATAACATCAGTAGACGTTGAAAGAAGCTTCTGCAGGAATGAAAATTTACTTTCAGACAAGAGACGCTCGTTTACATTTCAAATTATCGAAAAACATTTAATAATCCAATGTAATTCTGATATTTAGTAATATTATGAGATGGAAGTTGTTATATCTATTAAAGTTTCTATACAAAATAAAAATATTTTGGTGTCAATATATTTTCCTTTTTTTGTTATTTTTGGATATAAAACAAATTTTTAAAACTTTAATGAACGTAGAAAAAGTATTGCATTGCTTTATATTTTTTAAATGACTCATAATAATTTTAAGGAGCAAAAAAATTTTTTAATTCAATATTTTTACTTTATTTAAGGCATTTTTTACGCAATTTTTGGATTTTTAAGGGCATTTTTTGCCTTTTTCAAGGGCATTTTTTGCACTTTTTGAGGGCATTAGTTGAGATTTTTTAGGTCATCAAAATCCGGGCTCTACTAATCATCATTAAGATTTCGATTTTTAAGATATCACTTTTTTCTCTCCTTTCAGACTTTTCCTTTTTATAATTAAATAATATTTCATAGAACTTAGTGCATGCTTTTGTGAGTTTAAAACCGAGGTAAAATATAGCCGGGCAGTCGGGCCCTATAGGCCGATTAGGTAACAAATCATTACGAGCAATAACTATGGGTATCGCAATCAAGTAACCAATATATAAAAATAAAATCAATAGAAGTGGATCATTAAACTGGGATTCTTAACATCGAAAATAATTTTCATGCAATCATGTTTATCACTGTACATGTTGTGATATATTAGTCAGCATTTTCCACATGATGCATAAAAAAAAGAAAGGTTTTCCTCGTGATCGCTATTCATGAGTGAGTATTAAATAGAATGGAACTAAAAACAAAATTGTGTTTCGCAATCAATCTTTACATCGATTTTACACCAATAATATTCTTCACTACTTTCGATTTCAGCTGCAAGACTAATTTTCTTATACAATAATCAAAATTATTATCACTATTTTTTAAAAAAAATAGATTATGTATAATATATTATACGTAATGTAGCGTGGCTAATATATATATATATATATATATACACACAGTGCACTCCCGATCACCGGGACAGGTTGCACGGACAATCGACAAACACGGATAATCCGAAAACTCCTTTTATTGAAGAAAAATTCAATATCAGTACAAAAAATATAAAAATTACTGACATTTGCATGCCTAACATCAAACTAGGAATTTTCCTTATTAAAAAATGAGTAATGCGTCTTCGCAATATATCGATACACGTATTTTACGAACCGCAGTAATATCACCGTAATCAAATCCTCCCATATAATCTAATAAAGTTTCCACAGAGCAGCAGAATGAGAAACTGTATTTCATTCATTTACTACATCTTCTGCATCAGTTACTATCATCACTATTTGATTTAACAACATAACGATGTCTTCATCAGTCAAATACTGGAAGCCAGGCTCACATGCATAACTTTGAAAGCAATCTTCTAAATTTCTTCATCAAGAATTTCGAAACCTTAGATTTCATTTGCTTGTTCGAGAATACTGTTATCATAAATTTCTTGAACATCTGAAGAGGTTTGTTCATCAAGCGGTATGATCTTTCTCCAAGATTGTGATAACGTAGACGATTTTACCATTGACCATGCTGCTGATATTCCATATACTGCAATCCAATAACGAATATTGTTTCCAAAAATTTGGTAGTGTGATAACTTCATGAATCAAATTTTTTTTAATGTTGAAAATGTTTCTCTTCATATTTTTTGTGTGACTCCGGAATGAGCACGGATAATCCGCACACGGATAATCGAGAATGTACTGTAGTATGAATGTAATGTATATATATATATATATATATATATATATATATATATATATATATATATATATATATATATATATATATATATATATATATATATATATATATATATATATATATATATATATATATATATATAATTCGGTAAGCAAGCAAAAGAATGCAATAGGGGTAAACTGCCGTATAACAAAAAAAACAACGGAAACAAAAGTAAATTTAAAATTAAAGTTTTTAGGTATTTGGCATTTTTGTTTGATAAACTATAAATTGAAAATAAATAATAATAAAGAAATATGAGAAAGCAAGGAAAAGAAAGAAAATCAGAAATCAATTTTTTTAACTTCTATTTAAGCGTTGAAAGAAAAAGAAAAATAATTGTCACGCAGTTTTTATTAAAGTCCATAGAGAAGAACTTATGTTTTCTCAGTTGCACAGCAGTATATTGGTCTTGTGTTTTTTGCACCAACTCAGCACTTCCAATCATTTTTCAATATTCCTAAGCAATAAAAAATAATGTTCATCTAATTCTAGCAAATTGACGCAAATAGGAAAACAGGAATTTTAATTTGCTGGCATCACTTGGTTCGGACTACAGTTCCAAGTTCAACAGCTCAGTTCACTACAAAACATCAAGGGAACCGGCAGACAGGTAACACACTGAAACTCCTATTCAAAGAAGCTTGATTATTCTAAAAGCACAATGAACAACCTTTTTAAACGTGACGGTTACGGCACGAGCTAGGAACAGGTGTAAGACTAGAAAAGGGTTGAGGTCTTTTATTTATGGAAGAAGGCGGGCCAAGCTTCACACATACTTGTATGTTTTGCCATGATACTGAGCAAAGAAAAAAATATGCCACGTGACAACAATAGCAAAGAAGTACTTTGAAGTACCGTTCACCAGGAAAGCCCCAAATTACTTTTAGTTATTAATAGTAATAAATGCAATTACTTGATTGCTTCTATTTACAATTTAAATTAAATTATTTCAATTAGAGAAATTTTAAACTAAATCAAAATACAAAACAGTAACCTAAACATGCTACTAGGAACATGCGACCGAATATAAGTAGTAGGTATAGCGGGGCATAGTAGATAAATATAAATTGGTGTCACAGTATTGCATGATAGAGAGTAGAAATAAACGTAAGTACACTGTAAAGATTCAGGATCAAAGTGCCATAGAAAGTGCCGGCACTCAGAATACCGGCACTTTACGCCGTAAAATCTATTTTTACTGTAACATGTTACACAACAAAAATTTGATTTACCGTAATTTTTACAGTAATATTTATTGTAAAATCACTGAATCATTCTGCTTAAATTAATATTACTGCGGAAAAAAATGGTACAGTATTTTACAGTAAAAGTGCATTTTACGGATGATGCATTCAAAGTGCTGGTATTTTAAATCGTAGTTTGATTGGATGTTTTTACAGTTTTTTTCTTTCTCCCTTTTACATGATGGCAGTCAATTTTACATAACATTTCAATTCAAAGGGCTTCCGAATTTTTATAAATATATAAGTAGTTGTTGTTGTTGTTGTCGTATGCCATTGAGGTAGGGTGCGATCAGCTGCTAAGAATTCGACTTCTGTCAGACCCACACCGCACACCTTTTTATAAAGCGGACCCACTCATACATCAATTCATTCATCCACAGATCGTAATTTTGACTTGAATCAGAGAATGATCAATCTCTAATTCAGGACCACCGGTATAATTTGTAATGGGAACATGAAGGACATGGGGACTCGACAGATTTAACGCGCACGAGACACCATTTGCTACATGGAGAGTCTTCGGTTGACTGGATTCGAAGTCCCGTTCTCACGAATGAGAGTCCAGCGCCTTACCAACCAGGCTGCCCCGTCCCATATATAAGTAGTATATCAGTTTAATGTCAAACTGAAAAAGTCATTGAATTTGTTTAAATATTTTCTTTTAAAAACTCAAGTTTATGAAATAATGAATCTTAATTATAAAAAAAGAAAAAAATGCTTATTTTACATATTTACGAAATATTATCTCCCTTATTACTCTGAAACCAGGCCCTACGTTTGACCATTTTGCTTCAAAACTGGTTGTCACAATGATCTGCGAACTTTTATTTTAAATTGATTTTCCAAATGACTTATTTTCTTCTAATGTTCATAAGCTTTTTTCCACGTAGTCTTCAAATGCGTGATTATAAAACCAACTTTTCTAAGAACATGATTAAAAATGACGGGATAATAAAACGAATAGTTGATATTGAAAAATTAAAATCACTTTATTTTAAATTTTTCGTATGAACAAAAAAAAAAAAAAAAAAAAAAAGTGAAAAAGTTACCCTTGAAAAAATTATAAATTTGAAACATAAGCTAAGTTTGAGCAGGAAAAAAAATGTTAAGAAAAAATTCCCTTCTGGGTTTCAGAGGTCAAGAGTTACCAAAAGATTCCTAAACAGTATTCAACTCAAAATTTTAGAAAATGAATAAAAACTTATAATTTATATAAAAGTAAATAATTTTTTTGAATTTAATCCTAAAGTGAGAGTACTGCAGTAAAAGTCAAAGATAAAATCAAGAGTTGTTACAACTTTCATACATGAAGCTGCAACACTCGCATGGGTAAAAGGTAGCGAGCGATTTGCTTTCTTTTGCAGAGAATAGGGGAGTCCGGGCGAAATTGACCACAAAATGCTTATGCAATGTTTGAACGAACCATCATCTAAGAAAGACAGCTAATGTCGTGTCTTACGCTAATTTTATTTATAAATGTGATTTCTTTTGGACATCCTAAAATATCATTCTGTAAAAATAAATTTAAAAAAGGCCGATAGATATGTAAATATTAATACATTGCAGAAATATTGAATTATATTTGCTAAATTCGAACAAACTTTCACTTAACAATGTATATCGGACAGCACTACACTGCATATTAATTACATCGCGGTACCTTTTGTTGGTTAGTTTTCTAGAGATTGGATCCTAAACACATGCTGTCAGATTCACAGCTGGTTAAATGTTCACGGCTTCTCTTTGTAAAACTGTCAAACAGACGTTACTTCGTTTGGCTCCAAGTTTGCATCCCATTCTAAAAACTTCCAAGAACTAATCCAAACAGAAAATTCTAATCAACATGACTAAATAACTCAAAAAAACACCGCTTGTAGATTGCTAACTAATACCCCAACAACTTGATGGGAATTCCTTGCCCGAGGACAGGAAGAAACTAATCAATGTCTATTGATGGCTGGCGGAGATCTGAAACCTCAGCTTGAAATCTTTTCTTTAGAAAACTCAAAGAAACGTAAAAGGTTCGTAAATACCCTTGTCTTATTTGACGGTAACATCAAAGACCAAAGCATGTTTGCCAAAGACCACTCATGAAACTTATTCAATTATTTTCGAGTTCTGATTATGATGCTAAACAATATGTGATTTCCCCCAGTGATTTGATGTGTCTCATTTTTCTATTATATTTCATTGGGGAGAAATGAAGACATCAAATTATTGTTTGTTTGCTTTCTATTGTGATTTTTTTTTCTAATAACGTTCGTTTTCTAATAAAGATTCTTTGATACTTGCTTTATCTGTATGAAATGGTTTATTAGGCAAGAAAAAATAAATTTTAGTCCCAAATTATAATAATCGTTTTTTTTTTTTTTTAACCCCGCTTTCTCAACTTTTCTTAATGTTTAGGAAATTGTTCGATGAATTGCAACATTTGTTTGAAAAAAAAAAGGAAATGAAAAATAAAAAGGCAATTGGGAAATTTTAAATATTAAAATGTTCGTGATTTCTTCAGCATCATTAGAGATTATTATATTTATTATTTTCAATAAGTATACTATGACAACAAAATCTTCGGATGTTAGGGGACATTTCTTAACCCCATTTTCTGAATTTTTCTAAGACCATATACAGCCCCTGGCCGATTCTAAGTAAAATCTTAATTACCACGTGGTACTATACAGCTTTATTGTTTTTACGTATAATATAGTATAATTATCAGGTATTATATAAGTATATTATAATAATTAGACCAAATTATTCGGCGTACTGTTGTGTTTTAATAATTACATGTTTTGCAAGTGTTTATATGCAATACTTTTATATTTAAACAATGGGTTTTTATTCAGAATATTTTGCACTTCCTATTTGTGCCTATTTTTAACGTATTGCATTAAAATGTTAACCAATTGATACACGAAATATAAACCGGTTTCAGTTAATTAAGATTTTACATGGAATCTTATAGTGTGTCTAATAATTTGGCCAGAGACTGTATTTTGTCAATTGTTTAATGAATAACTAAATTTGATTAAATTTAAAAAAAGGAAGAAAAAAAAAGGAAATGAGATGAAAAAGAATATAGAGGAAAAGAAAAAAGTAAAAAGAAAAAGAAGTATAGAACAGAAAATTTCAGATAAGTAATATCTGATTCAACCAATATGATTAGTTCATTATTATTAAAATAATTTTACTAGGGTTATTTTGACCGTAACAAGGAAGTTTTAAAATTTTAATGAAACATTATCTGAAATAGGCAAATAAAACTAAATTGTTTTCAATTTCTTATTTAATATTATAATTTTTTTTTCTTTGCTTTGGTACTATCTGGGGATTAACCAATTTGACCGATTACTTTAATGCACTTTCCAAAAAATCAGATATTAAAATTTTATCTTTCTATTACAATAATTTTAATAACACTTTAAAATCATACATATTCTCACTATTAAGAATGTGATAAAATAAAAGTTATGTTCAGACATACAATTCTGCAGTTTCTTTTTTAAAACACATTTTTCAGAATTATCTAATACGTTCACTCGTATTAAATAATTGATATTTTTTTATTATAAATTATGTGGTGATTGAATTTTAATTTGTAAGCATCTTTTCAATGTTCGATATTTTTATATTGATCAAATATTTTAAAATTTTTTCTGATTAATTGATGTATGAGACTGCAAACACTTCGAATAGGTCAAAAATAGCATTTTTATTCCGAAAAAGTACATATTTCTACGTTAATCATATATTTGAAATTTCAGTAATTGATTCGTATTATGAAACTGTAAACACATTGAATAAGTCGAAAGTAGTGTGATTATTCCGAGAAAATACATATTTGTATGTTAATTATATATTTTGAAATTTCTTTTTTTAATTAATATTATGAGACTGCAAGCACTTCGAATGGGTCAAAAATGTTAAGCGTATTTAGAAAAAGTTCGTATTTTTAAGTTAACCATGTATTTCGAATTTTTTTTTCATTAATTACTCTGATGAGACTGCAAACACTTCGAGTAGGTCGAAAATAGTGTGCTTATTCTGAAAAAGAACACATTTTTATGTTATTCTTGCATTTCGAAATTTCTGTAATTAATTACTCTGATGAGACAGCAAACACTTCAAATAGGTCGTAATTGGTATGTTTATTCTAAAAAGGTTCATATTTTTTTGTCTTATTCCATAACGCAATTTTCTTTTTCTCTCTCTTTAAGTAGCATATCCTAAATCGATCGTTTGACCCATGGAAATTTAAAAATATCATCAGATTTTTCCTTTCTTTTTAAGTTTTGTTTGACATTTTTTTTTCGAGGGCATTTCATAAAGCAATTCCATAATTTTAAGCTATACACTGGCCTACAATAATGTAAGGGAAGAAACACTCCCTGTCATTTTTAATTTTCTTTTCTTCAAATTTCTCAAGAAATACTTAAAGGATTATTAAGCAATTTGAGAGATGCTTAGGACAGGTGACAACTCATACTCATCAGTAAAGTTTAAGACGTTCAGAGGTTTGAAGAACCGGCAACAAATTACGAATGACAATCAAATTTTCCGGACATTCTATATTAGAACATATAGCAATAAGTTAATGGTATCAATTACTTTGGCAAAAATATAAGTTTTTATAAAATAAAATCGACCATGTAGTGAGAATGAGCCCAGAACGAACAGCATTAAGAGTCTTTAATGCAACCCCCTCCAATAAAAGACCAAGAGGAAGGCCCAAAATGAGATGGAAAGACTGTGTGGATGAGGATTTTACCATCCTAAAGGTAAAAAACTGGAAATCAATTGCTGGGAGAAGGCCAGAATGAGAAATCCTTCTGAAGAAGGCCCAGACTCACAAAAGGCTGTCGGTCCAATGCTGCTGCTGATGAAATCGATATATCTATTAATTTTTCAACTGGCTTTACGAAATTTTATGCAGTTATTGCATAGAATGACAGAAATAATTCTTACTTATTGATATATTCTTGGACATAGGGTTTTCAAAAACACTCTTTTTCATCTATAAATAATTACCGGTCTCTCAACCCTCTGAAAGTTTTAAACTTTATAGCTGAGGATAAGAAATCGTATAACCTAAACACCTTTGAAGTAAAAAAATAATTCGTATTCTTTGAGAAATATGAAAAAGCATCAAAAACTGAAAGTGTCTCTTTCATCTTTGTTGGGAAGTGTATACATTATTTTTATTTTATAACCGCTGTTGAACAGCCGACCCAATTTCCGGGTTTATGACTACTAATGCTCAATTCCGTAGCCTTGTAATTTTGAATCCAATACAGAAGACAAGAGAATTCCTGGATCAAGTATTGGGAAAAAATTTGCCTTCGTTGAGGACTTTTTGATGGAACTAACTCACATTTGCGTTACATGGAGAAGAAGACCACGAGAACCTCCCACGGTTAGTCTGACGGCAAGGGAACTCTATCCCGTGATCCGTCTACCACTGAGGATATTTCACGTCAGCACTGTGGTCGACGCAAGCCGGATGAGGAATTCGAATGAACCAGCCATTGCTGTGATCGAACCCCGGTTCACCTCTTTAAAAGGCGAAGGTTCTATCCCCTGAGCCATCGCGGCTCTGGGTAGTGCATATATCCTTTTGCTGTAAAAAATTATCTGGTTATTTAAAAATGACAAAATTAATATTTTTTAAAAGTTATTGAACTTTTTCTAAAAATCGCTTATTTAGCGAAATCTTTCCTCCCAGATGAAAATTATCAAAATCAATGAATAATTTACAATTTTTGCAAATTTTGATGTTGCCACATTTCCTGAATCCATTTAATATTTCTTAAAAATAAATAATCTCATGAAAACTTATGTGCAAAAAAAACAAAAAGAAAAACGTAAGTTTTTATGAGGTCGTCAAAATATCTTGGGATCTTTTTAGAAGACTATGCTACCTACCATCATTATGCGTGGTCTTCTCTAATATCGCCCTTATTAATTTCTTTTTTGCGCAAATATAGTGTAATTTCATGATTTATCTTGGGATCATTTTTTGCAAGACTATACTACTTATATATATTTTATGTTAATTTAGTAATGCGGTAATTATACTGTGATAAAAAAAATTATTTCATGTTCTGATTTTCCTCTTTAATATTGTAAAAATTCATGCATTAAATTTGATTAAATTTTATTTTATGTTTTTCATAAAATATTTTTCTTCAACCAAATATTTACCTGTTAAAAAGTTTTACTAACGAAAAAGGGAATTAGATGTAGTTCGAACATCAAGTAAGCAACTAACTGAGGCTTGCAATTTGCTGATTTTCGCTCGTAAGGAAGAAAGGGTGAAAGCAATGATTATGTGTGACATTAGAAGTCTCTTACTTTTTAAAATTTTCTTAAAATGCAGAAAAAAAATAACAAAAATTATAATTGGAACAATATCAAATTTGGAATAAAAGTTAAATTTGGAGAAGGAAAAAGTTGAAAATGAATTTCTTCAAAGAGTTGCAGAAATAAAGAATTCTGATAACAGAAGGATAGCACAAGAGATTCTTAAAGAATATTCAACTTAAAATCAAACAAAATGAATTAAAACGTAAAGTTTGTTTTACGCAAAGTTATAACTTTTAGTTGAATTTAATTTTAAAATTAGATTTCTGCTGTAAGTTCAAAGCAAGCAAATTCAGAACCCGGAGAGTTGGGTTATGCTGACTTTTTTACGTAAGCATGGGACGAGGGTTTGTGATTTGACATGACAAAAGGGGAGGAGTCCAAAATTGCACAAAAAACCTGCCTTCGTAAACCTGCCCATCTTTATCTGCAATAGGCTACCCCAACACAGAAACAATCATATTACTTAAATGTCTAATAAAAATATATTTACATTAATTTGTATCTTACCTAAATTTTTCTTTAAAAACAGATTTTGATTCAAGTACAACGTTTAATTTCATTTGATAATAATGTATCGAATTTTCACAACACATTCCATAGCTCTTTTAACTTAATCAGGATAAAAAAAAATGAACTAGATTTCCAATTTAACTGCAACTGCTGTTCAATTTCGATAAATGGTATTTTTGTTTGGACACTTATTCATGTCAGCTGTTTAATCTTTTAAAGAAAAACATTAATTTTATGATCCGTGTCATAATCGATAGACTAGAATGATTTTGATATTTTTTTCTTCTTCTCTTTTGTATTAAATACAGTTTTCTCTTGATTTAAATGGCAAGAAGAGAACGTGATTGTTCGAATTTATCTTTAAACTAGATTTGATAAGGAAACGAAAAAGAAAATACGCATAGGATAATGTAATATCTATGCCATTTGTATACAAATATCTGATTAGTTGTATTGGTTTGATCATATAATATTAAAAATAATTTGAGTGACCGATATAATCTGATCGAAATGCTAGCATCTGCAGCTGTTGATGAATTGCAGGTTAGAGAGGTGGTTTCAAACTTCTTCGTTTCCTTTTTCTCAAGACTCAGAAAATATAGCCTCTTCTGTAAAAATCTACCCTTTTTAACACCTGCTTGGATTTCTAAGAATTTTGTGGGAGACTCCGGATGCTAGAGGGGAAAGAATTCGGGAATCAGCTGTCCATGATGTTACACTATATATACTATACATATCTAACTTTTACTGACTTTATCATACCCAAACACACGTAGATATACTCTAGGATTACGGCGAACCCGGTGAAGGAGCAATCCTGTAGGGTCCGAAGCAAGACGTTTTCGATGTCGAAAAAATGATTTTTTTCAACCATATCGACGAGCCATTTTTTCTTAATATTAAATACATTTTAAAACTTTAAACTTTACATTTATGAAAACTACATATTAATATCATTCAATAACAATAAAAAGGAATTTAATATGTTCATAAATTTAATATTTATAAATATTTGAAAATTCAATGTATATATAATTTTTTTTTTACCAGACATAGCTTTCGGTACGCTCAAAAAATTTTCTACATGAAATATCAACAAAAAATTGGCATACACTCATGTAAATATGTTTGAAAAATCAGGTGAAATAGTTTGTTTCATAATATGTGCAGAATATATTATATATAAGCAAAATAAGTGTAGTATTTCTGAAAAAAATGCAAAATTTCGTTCAAATTTTGAAATACTTCCCCTGTATAACAAAATTATAATGAAAAAAATAAACTTTATATAGTTAATTAAATGTAAATAAGGTATATGTACAAGCATAGAAATTTTCATAATTTTACAATGATTTGTTTTTTGTACGAGCGTACCGAAAGTTATGTCTGGTAAGAAAAAAATTATATTTACATTAAATTTTCAAATATTTATAAAAATTAAATTCATAAACATTTTAAATTCCTTTTTATTGTTATTGAATTATATTGATATGTAGTTGTCATAAATGTAAAGTTTAAAGTTTTAAAATGTATTTAATATTAAGAAAAAATGGCTTGTCGATAAGGTTGAAAAAATCATTTTTTCGACATCGAAAACGTCTTGCTTCCCTTAAATTTAGTACAGTGAGCAACCCGGTACGAGCGGTGGTCTTGCGAGGATGACCGGGTCACTGTTTTAGCAGAGGTTCACAATGTTCTTTAATGTAAATAGTTTTATTATGTATATATTCTAGTATTGCTCTTTTAATTCATTTACATACTTATTTGTTTTTTTGTATATAGTTAACATATTTTTACTTTCATGCAAATTTATCATAACTATTTTTACTTCCATCTTAGCCCGACTTAAAACGCATATTGTGTATTTGACAACTAGCCCCTGGCTATACCTATACTATATATACATACTATATGCTATACATACTGTAAATAACATACTATATTGGAAAATATATTTCTGTGTAAACCAATCTAATTATTTTATTTCGATTATGAAAGCACGATGTAAAATACTAATGCAGTTTTTCATAATGCAGGTTCTTTTCATAAATTCGGATCTTTTTCATAATTTATGCAAATATTGTTATTAGAAAAATAATAATTAAACGAGAAAAAAAAATCGATTTTTTATTCATAGTAATTTTACTTTAATTTCATGAAGTGAGTCGAAATACTAAATAAATATTAAACTATTAATTAGATTTAATTTATTAATTAGATCTAATTATAAATTCAGATTTTCGACAAACATTACTGTAAGGTAAAAACATGCTGTTACTCTTGGAACCCTTTTTACCCTGTCGCGGAACACCATTGGGAAACCCAGCTCGGTTAGAGTCTATAGACTTCGGGTTGGTCAAGGAAGGATTTTTCAATTCTTATCTCTACTTAAGGCCCTTTCTACGCTGACGGACAAGTCAAATTGAAGGAGCTGTGGGTGGGAGAAAGGGAGGAATAGGCGTGGACATTAGTGGACATAGGGGGAGGAGATATACTGAGCGACCATGGAAGTCCGGGTTACATTTTTTGGCAAAACTCAATATTTAAAGGGTGCGCCAAAAATAGATCACGCAACTATATTTATTACTTTTTCACTATTTTTGGTGTATTGGTCGGAGGTAGTGTGATTCCTTGTTACTCCTCTTATTTATTTAATTATTTTTACACCATTCATATTTCGTCATCATTCCAAATACTGGTAATATCAAATAAAATTTAAAATAATGTATGACACTGTCTTTTATTCCTTAATATTAGGAATGCCTTAAAACATTACTCTGCTCTAGAAAAAGATTTATATTATAAATATTAATAGTCTAACTAACAATAATTTTGTATAAATTGTTTTGGGTCTTTCAATCTTCTTTCTGCGTATCCCCAACAGTAAATAAATATTACAGCCTCGATATCATTTTGAATTTTCTTTCACTCACGTAACTATGTAATAGAGCGTGTATATAGTCATTACATCTCCGAATATTTCAAACCATATTTTACTTAAGAATTAAAGTGCGCAAGGGTTTTACTAAACCGGGGACAATTAACTTGCATTTAATGGTGATCCTAAAGGTATATTCAAAGGTATATTTTATATTTCTGATGTTATTGAAAAATGTGAAAACTGTATTTTTCATGATTCACGACGAATAAATCTTAATGTCTTTTTCTACATTCTCTTGAAGTTTCAATAGATCTAAAAAAATACAACTGAAAAATTAAATTATAAACTTTCAAAAATTTAATTTTAATGTATGCAAAATTTTTTATTTGAAAAAAAAAGTAAGTAACTTTAAAATAACACAGTAGTCATTTAAGGATTAAAAGAAAATACAACATAATGTGAAATTAATATTTTTACAATGTCTAAACAAAATAATTCATAAAATCCAAATTTAAATAAAATATAAAAGATAAAAAGCGTAATTTCTTAAATGTGTGCTCCGTATATTTTATAAAACAATGTGTAATAACAATACTATAGACTAGTTTTTTACACGTTATCTATCAGTTATAAACCGATATACTAGATTTTTTTTTGTTAAAGTTATCTTTATCATTTGCAATTCTAAGACAAGAATTTTGTTTTAAAATTTTTTAAACAGAACTAACGTATAGTTACTATTAAATTACAATTGACAAAAATCAAAGAACAAGCATTTTATCAGAGACCTCTACAATTTTTAACAATCACAGGTGGTACTTTAGTAGATGAATAAAAGGTAGCATATACTTTCAAATGTAAACATTAATAAGTTTACGAGTAAAACAAAAAGCAAGTAAAAGAAAAAAAATCTATATATCTAACTGGTCCGAGAGGTCCTGGCTAACAAAATTATATACTTACTCTAACTTTTGAATTGGATTCTTCAAAAATACTTGTAACAACGAGTTAGAGGATGATGTTTTAACATGAGAGTTATCTTAATTTTATTATCTGCTGGGTCTTAAAAAATAGCAGTAAAAAATATATTTTAATATATCATTTCAAAATTAAGTACAATTAATTTCCTTTAACTTAAATTAATAATTTTATAAACTTTTCTGCATTCAGGTATAGATACTTTAATTTTGTAGATGAAAATAGATGAAAAAAAGCAAACAAAACTGTTAAGCGAGTCTCGCTTTTTATAACTCATTGCTTCGTTTCATTAGGAAAAAGCCGAAAATTTATTTACTAAAACGAGTACACTATTGTGGTAGTCAACCTTAAAACCGAAAATTAAAAATTTTCTTTCATTTTAATTATTTTAATCTTATTTTTATTACAAAAATTTTAACGCAGAAGAAGTAAGAACCACTGAGCCTACATAGTTTTCAAATAAAACAGAAATCTTTGTACAAATTAAAGAATTTTTGATGAGTTGGGTTAAAAAGTGTTTGATTTAAGTACTTCACGAAGCAAAAGAATAAGTAAAGCAGTTTATACGAAGTAAAATATATCATAAAAACTAGATGAGAAACATTCAAGTAATTTTCTCTAACGAAATCATGCTTTATTAATACCCAAGTACAGATCTCGACAGTTTTCAATTTATCTCTTTTGATTAGATATAATATTATCATTTTGATAATAATGTATTTTAAACAAACTCTACGTATTCCATGCATACTTTTCCAAATAAAAATGTTTAGCGGGTAGTAAAAGGGTATCCTCTTTTCTTTATTATTTTATTCTCAGACTATTTACAATGACGCGGAAGTAACACTCCCTCCTCCTTCTAGTTGAGGGGAGAGTAAAACTGGTTCTTAAGCCCCGACCCCCCAACCCCTAAACCTCCCCCGACCCCCCAACCTCCAAACAAATGCCAAGAAGGCTTTTGGAAACCAGCCTCAATCAGAACCATGAGCTTGTAGGGAATAAAAATAATTATTTTAATGATTATCCATAGTAATTTTTTTTAAATTTTTTAATGCTTTCATAATTTATAATATTATTTTTATAAAATTAGTTTATTTCATTATTAATATTTTACCATTTTCAGTTTATTTTACATTATAATTTGTTTAAATTATCATTTTTATTTTCGCTTCAATGCTTTAGCATGAAAAGCATACTTATTAAAATTAATTTTTAATATTTTTTTCTTCAAATTTTGTAAAAAAATTTAAAAATTAAAATCTAACTTAATTTACTTTTTAATCCAAATATATGACATACATAAAGAAATTCCATGATTAATGCAATTACTCTCACCTAATAAACATTAAAACTAGTAGACATTTACAATAAAACAAGCTAATCTGCTCTTGATACTTAATTACAATCCATTTAATTACAAAAATGTATAAGATGTAGAAAAGGGATGAAAGAGTTGAAAACAAACGAAGATATTTATCTCAACTACATGTTTATTATGCCATAGTGTTTTAATTAAATAAAATCCGATAAATGCGTTATAGAGTATTTGAAATCAAAATCTCGGATAATATCTAAGTGAAGTTCTTAAATCAAGTCATTGTCCCTTTTCATCTTTAGTTATATTATTATTTAATCAAGATGACAGATTGGGTCACTGAAGTATTCCTAATTCGATAACATCCTAACGAAATTAAATACTTAATATCCCCTCAAAAAATAGTATACTATCCCCTCAATATATATTGAGGGGATATTAAGTATTTAATTTCGTTAGGATGTTAAAAATAACAGGCAATTGCGAGGATTGGAGAACGAATCGAGTATGAAACAAAGCCTTCTAGTAATTCATATTATCACAATATATAATGCATTGCTCGATATGTGTTAATATATAATATATTGCTCGGTATGTGTTAATATATTGCTCGGTATGTGTTAATATATAATATATTGCTCGGTATGTGTTAATATATTACTCGATATGTGTTAATATATAATATATTGCTCGGTATGTGTTAATATATAATAAATTGCTCGATATGTGATGATATCCTATATATAGACTATCAGCAGCATTTATTTCCGATGACAACAGCGAACAATACATTTAAAATTTAGTGCAAAAGAAATTAAACTATAAAAACTGGGGTAGTAGTGAAAAAAGTGAATTAGAACAATATCACGAGTAATTGAGTAGTTCCGGAGTGCGAGTATGTGGAGAGCGACTGCAAACAGAAGGATGTACTCCCAATTTTCTAAAAATACATTGTAGAATCTGTGAAGAAGCTAACTATTTTCAATGGTAGTTTAATTTATTCTGCTTCAAAGAGTGAAAAACATGAATTATATTATGTTTAACTTTTCACTCTTAAAAATAAATCACTTAAAGCTATTATATCGAATTTAGTTTTTAAAGTTTTTGAATAATATAATTAAAACAGGGGATCTGGGTAAATACCTTAACCATGATCATCCTAAATGATAATAAAAAATACTATATATATATATATATATATATATATATATATATATATATATATATATATATATATATATATATATATATATATATATATATATATATATATATATATATATATATATATATATATATATATATATATATATATATATATATATATATATATATATATATATATATATATATATATATATATATATATATATATATATATATATATATATATATATATATATATATATATATATATATATATATATATATATATATATATATATATATATATATATATATATATATATATATGCACAATTGTGTGCACAAGGGATGCTGTGAGTACTTTATTCTTTAGACATAACTCAGAAACGCATTTTTCTTAAAAACAAATACATAAGTAATTGAATCAGAAAAATTCCCAGAATGATTAAAGGGGCCAGGATAGCCTGGTTGGTCGGGCACTGAGCTCATGTCCAAAAGGTTGTGTGTTCGACCCCAACCGGCCGAACATTCCCTGTGTTTACATGGTGACTGATGCACGTTAAATCTGTCGATTCGTAAAGTCCTTCAGGAGTTTCCTTGTCTTTTGGATTGGTTCAAATTACAAGGCTATGGAGTTAAACATTAGTAGTCGTAAATTTAAAACTGGGTCAATCGTTCAACGATGGTTATAAAATATAATTATAAAAGATCAGTGGTAGCTCAGGATAAAAAGCTCGCCTCCCAAATGAGGAGAACCAATTTCGAATCTCAGCGATGGCTGGTAGATATGAATTTTGCACCTGGCGACTCCCCAACCGCAGTACTGTTTTAAAATATATCCAGTGGTGGACGGACCCTGGGTTAGAGTCCCCTTGCAGTTGAGCTAACCGTAAGAAGTTTTCGTGGTTTTTCTCTCTATGTACAGCAAGTGTAAGTTAGTACCATCAAAACACCTTTCACGGAGACTAGTTTCTCCCAATGCTTGATCCAAGAGTTCTCTTGTCTTCTGGGTTGGGTTCAAAATTACAAGACTATTAAATTGAAGAATGATAGTTGCAGACTGAGAACTAGGTCGGCTTTTCACCACCGGTTATAAAATTAAATAAAATAATTATAAAGAGAGCTACGGAGGCCCAGGGGATAAGGCATACGCTTTCCAATTTGGAGACCCAGGTTCGAGCCCAGAGGTGACTGGTTGATACGAAGTTAGAATTCCATCAGGGTTAGAATTCCATTTTCAGTTGAGCGAAATGTGGGAGATTTTTGTGGTTTTCTTCGCCATGTAATGTGAATGCCGGTTATTAGTTTAAAGAAGCTACGAAGGTTAGTTTGTTTCAATGCTGGATCCAGGAGTTCCATTTAATTCTGGTTTATTGTTTTAGATTAATCAGCTTCGAAATGATAAAAGACTTTAAAAGTTATAACTAATTAAAATAAGTCTAACATTGATTTTATAAAAAATTTGCTGTATAATTTCTGATTAAAATACGTATTTACAATCTAATTTAATCTATCATGATTAACTTAATATTAGTCGATTCTTCACTACTTGTAAAAGTATTGAATGTCTGTTGTATAAATTGAAAACAAATCGTTGAGCGTAGTAAATAGCATACAAATATTTTTGGCATGCTCATTTAAAATTTCTTCAAATTTAAAATCTTTATTGTAAGAAATGTACTCACAATACTTATAAATATGAATATGTTATCAAAATATTTGGCAATCCTTGGTAGTTTAAAGTTATTGTATGAAAAAAGGATTTGCTAGAAATTAAATGGTTATTAGAAAACGAAGCAGGGGTATTAGTTTATCGACATTTCAGTTGCTGATAGATATGGTTCCATTTTTTATGGAAGATTCCGATAAAACAAATACATTATACGAATATATATATATATATATATATATATATATATATATATATATATATATATATATATATATATATATATATATATATATATATATATATATATATATATATACATACATATATTATGTATGTATGTACAATAATCGGTCAAAATAATCGAAACAATCCACTACTAATGCATTTTTTCATATTTTTCAAGGAATACTTAGAAAATTATTTAGAACTTTTGAAGTGTTGAAGTCATGCGTTTTCTCATATATATTAATAAAGTTTAAAGCTTTTAGAGATTTGAGGGACCGGTAAAAAATTAGGAACCAAGAATAATGTTTTTGAATACCTTAATCGAAAACAATAAGCGAAAAGCTTGTGAATCATGTCAATAATGTTGATTATCATATGAAATAACAATCGTATACATACTAATATAATTAAACTTCTATTATAAAACAATCTGATTTTTTTAATATTTTGAAAAGTTGTTTTATTATGCATCAGAAAGTCTTATTTTAGTTCTATTATACATAAAAGCTAAGCAAGCGAGGCATCTTAGTTCATACAGTAGTCCACCATCTCATTTTAGTTGAAAGATCGTCTTCTCCCTAGTACAACTACACATTTGAATAGCCAGAAAAAAACCGGTTTTATGCATATACCCCATAGTAACAGGAAGAGATGGATACAGTTTCTTGTTTTTCTTATATTCATTATTTAACTTATTTCCTTTTTCTTTTCTTTGTTTTCTTTTCAGTTTTCGTTTTTTATACTGTTTACGCTGTTTCGAAAATATAAAGTAAACGCGCGAGGGAGGCGAGATGCGAATACATGGGGAGGGGACATAAAGATTGTATACAGCTGGAAATTGTATTAGTATAAATTATTTATTTCCGAAATCTTATCAATAATGATTTACTATATTTTATTATTTTCTTTAAAAAAACTGGCAACTGTCAGGAAAAAAAATTAAGATCGTAAGGAATAAAATAAGATTTCACTATTTGTGATTACAAAATATTCATCAACATTTATTTTTTTCGGATAAAAAAACTGTCCCGTATCTTTATTATAACTGTCCGAAAATATATTGATATTTATGGATTAAAAGTAAGAAATGATTTTCTTACCGGTTTCCAATATTTCCATTTTTTTTTTCTCCCTTCTTTTACTTCTTTTTTTTTTTAGTAATTGTCGTTGAACAGCCAACCCAATTTCCAGTTTATGACTACCAACTCCGTAGCCTTGTATTTTTGAACACAATCCAGAAGACAAAGTAACTCTTCAATCAAGTATTGGGAGAAAATTTGCCTTCGTGGAGAACGTTTTGAGAGAACTAACCCGTCTTTGCGTTAGGTGGACATGAAAACCACGAAAACCTACCACGGATAGTCCTAACGGATCCATGATCCGTCTGATTTTTTATTAGCATTGCGCTCGGTGTGAGCCGTGGGCGGATTTCGTATGACCAACTATCACTTGGATTCGAAATCGAATCACCTCATTTGGAGGAGAGCACTCTATCCCCTAAACAACCACGGCTCTTCCATTTTGATACGTATGTTACCGGCAAAGTTTGTAAGTCAACATTCTGTGGAATGTCAAGGCGTTGTTATACCTAAACTAGCCAGTGCCTGAAAGGACTCTTATTTCTCCCATTTTCTAAGCATTCAATGTAATGAAAAACCTGCAAAGTATAAAATATGTCTATGATTCGTTTCGAATGTGTAATGAAATGTAATTCAAACGTCTTTGAAGCTTACCATATCAGAGCAAGTAGATTAATTTTAATTTCTTCATTTGTATATGAAAATTTTGTTTCCCTTCATATGGCATGGATTCTTCAAGGCATAAATTTTGTTTTATCCAACTTTCATTTTCTCTACGCATCTTGAATACATTTATTTAATGGCACTCTCATTATTTTTTACGAATAACATTTAAATTATTGAGAAATGCGCGTGATTTACAGAATAGCCTTATCAGGATGATCTTTTTTCTTACTTTGCCTAAATATCATTTGTCATTCTATAGAATGTGTAGCTATTACATATAGTGTCTAGGGAAAGTATGTAATAATTCTCATATTTCGTGCTTGGCAAAAAAAAAAAAAAAAAAAAAAAAAAAAAAAAAAAAACTGGCATTCTATGCAATGTTATGGAATGCCGGTGTTTTATACTTTACCCCGGTAACAAATGTATTATTTATTATTTATAAGAAAATGTATTATTTATTGAAGGGGTAAATCATGTGTTATTTTCTGAATATAAATTCATGTATCTAGTTTCAAAAGTTTAATTTAGAATTATTAAATAATGTAATTTCTCTTTCCATCGAAATTAGATTATTCCATTAAATAATCAGCACAATTTCCCATTAGAAAATTTATATTTTTTCTGAATTTTTTTGTGAGTTTGCTATAAGAATTGCGAATAATGAAAAAATTAATAACAGTACATATTTTTACTTTTCAGAAGAAAATAATGTTTACTATTCCTTGAAATAAAAAAAAATTGTATTTTGCTAATAACCTGAAAGTTGTAAAAATCGCAGAATCAATTTATTCCAAATAAAGCTTCATATAACTTTTCCCCTGAATTCCTGTTTTTAATGTATGGGTAAATGCATATTTTGTAAACTCAATTCAAATAAAATTTATTGAGAGTAATTTCACAGTTAATGTTTTTAAATTTGTGAAATTTTTTTACCGATAACTCAAAAATAATTTATTAAAAACTTTTGCAAATTTTCCGATTTGTTGATTTCTATATTTTAATGAAAGAAATACAGAATCATTCATTCAGGGGAAGGGGGTTGATTATGAGACGGACGCGCTGCCTAGTTCGCTATCGAGGCTCGGTGAGGGGTTACTAACTGCTGACTAAATAATAACAATAAAGTATAGTGTCTTTCCATTTGTATAATACCAGATTTCATTGCATACCCATAATATTAATTCTTATCTTTTATTCCGGAACTTTAAGAATCGAAGGAAAGATCAAAGACGTAAAGCGTTTTCCAAAATAAAATTCGCAAAACATTAAGAAATTTCTACAAGTAAAGAAAATCACTTATTCTACCAGTAAGGAGAGGCTAAAATTTGGCTACTTTTTTCGAATGAACCGCCATTCCTTAAACCAATCAGTGACCAGCCGACTAAGGGGGTTGCTTTTTTTTCACTTCGCATAATTAGGTAAATCAACGCCTTCATTGTAGGTGGCAGCACAATAACTCAGTTAGCTTAGATTTAAAGTTCAAATTTCGTGATGTCTTTGTACCATTTTTCTCGGTCAAATTTAAAAATAATTCTATTCTTTTTTTTTTAAATGAAAGATAAGAATTTAACCTTAATTTTCCCTTCTTAAAAACTAGATGAGAGAAAAACTACTATGGATAAAAACTGTTGGAAGTTGGAATGAGTTTTTCGAATTTAAAAAATAGTAAAAAATTTTTTTAATTTAATTCCAGACAGGATAATAAAGATATTTTTATTTTCTTTCGTTTCCAAAAAACAGAACGTTATTATCTTGAAAATTGACGATTTTATGCAGTACTGAACTGTCCATAGAATAACATGGGGGTTGCTTTTCTCCCGATCGAGCGAGCGAACGGCCTTAATTGCTGCCCCCGGCCTCATGTAAGTTGGAAACCCCTGTTATACAAGGTATCTTCTTTTACAGGTTCGACTACCGGCTGAAACCATATCCTCTCTGCATAATGGAAGACAGGTTTCACCGTCTCTTGGACAATTTTTATTGCGGGCCTCTACCTCAAAATGCAAGTCTTTTTCTGTGTGGGCCTATTTTGTGAGTCTTTTTCGGGATTTTTGGAGAAGCATTTTTCCAAAGATTTAGTTTATATTTTGATAAACGGAATACCTATTTCCATTGTAATATGCTAAAATAACTTCCACTTGTTTTATTAATGCTCTTTCTTAACTGACTTCTCATTTCATGAAATACCTAGTTCGCAGTATTCTATGAATTAAAAAAATTCTATACTTTAACGGTAACGTATACACGTGCATAATTTAAGTTTTTTAAATTCATATTTTAATTTTTATTACACATGCTGTAATTACTTCTTATACAATAAAAATAATCAATTCACTGAAGGGAAGTAAAAGTAGACACGAATGAAAAAATAAAATCAAAACTCGTTATGACGAATTAAACAGGAAATAAAGACGCAATGGAAGAATTTATTACAAAAACATTTTGGTAGCACAAAGTTTTATTTTTTATCCAAATCGGAAAAAAAGTTAGACAACGGTGCAGTGAAAAAACGTGACAAAGTTTCATTTTTTCTTGAATAACAGACGCATTTAGCAACATATTTCTGGAATCAAACAATAGAGACCGAAAGAGAACCACAAAATGCTACTAACTTCTTTTGGAAACAAACCTTTCATAAATAAAGAAATAACTGCACTTTTTGAAACAAATTTTTCATAAATGAAAAAAAAAAAAACAACAAATAACTGCTAATATCAAATATGAAATAAACTATAAATAAATACAATTTTAGACATGAATGTTCTACGTAAGAAATAAATAATTGATTAGCTTACAGTACTATTCATGGAATATTTTTTCTGTGTTAGTCTTTGTTTAACCCTTCGACGCTGGGGTCCCTTTTATATATATTTTTTCCTGACACCCTAAATTACGGTCAAAAATATATTTTAATACTTCTTAAATATATAAAAACAGTCTAATAGTTACTAAAAAGGATCTATTAGATTATCGGAATTATATTTATGCTAAAGTATGAAATCCAAAATAGTAGTAGCGCAAGGGGGGGGGGGCACACTTCTTGTTTTTAGAAAACTGTTCGTCTATTTTGAGTTTCATACATACATTTATACATACAAATATACCTACATATACCTATATTATTCATATACATACGTATATTATTTTATAACCGTTGTTGAGCAGCCGGCCCAATTTTGGGTTTACTACTATTAACTACGTAGCCTTGTAATTTTGAACCCAATCCAGAAGACAAGGGAACTCCTGGATCGAGTGGAAATAAATATGCATATATACATAAAACGAAAAATAAGCGGTCAGTTTTCTAAAAACAAAAAGTATTCCCCCACCCCCTTACGATACGCATATGCTCTTAGATTTAAATAACTGCAAATAAGTGCAAATTTTAAAACTTGTTAAGAAGTGATCCGAGTTCGGAAGATTTTACTTTCAACGCGGAAAAAATAAATAAATAAATAAATAAAAAACACAGGTGCTTTATGCTGTATTTTATAATCATAAATTACTAAAATGCTAAATATAGGTTTAATGCTAAATATAGGTAAATGCTAATAATACACTTTGTAAATTAAAGAAATTTCAATGATGAATAGCTGTTTCTCTTAGATCCAAATAACTGAAAATTTTAAAACTTGTTAAGAAGTTTACCGAGTTCGGAAGATTTTACTTTTAACGCAGAAAAAAAAAAAAAAAAAAAAAAACCGGCGTTTTATGCTGTATTTTATAATATTAAATTACTAAAATGCTAAATATAGTTAAGGTTAATAAATGTTAATTTTGTAAATTAAAGAAATTTCAATGATGAATAACTGTTTCTCTTAGATCTAAATCACTACACATAAGCGCAAATTTGAAAAATTATTATTTGGAAGTGAGCCATGTTGTGCTTGAAAGATTTTTACCTTTAAAGCGGAAAAAGATACCGGTGTGTGATGCTGTATTTCATTACCATAAGTTGTTAAAATAATAAATATAGTCTTTTTCACTTATTTTGATATAAATTACTACAAAATAATGAAAAAAGAATGAAGAAATATGTTTAATACAAATTCTGCGTCAAAGGGTAAACTGTCGAAATCATTAGTACTTTGTCGGCGAAGAAGAAACGCCAGTTTGCCTCATTTCTATACTCTTCAAGTCTATAACCCACAATGCTTCTTTTCAAACCATGTTTTTTTTTTTCCAACAATGACTTTGTAACTCTTTAAGTATACAAAACAGGTGTTCCTGAACACTTAGCAATACAAGACCGAAAATTCCAGGTAACATATAGAGTTGAATCCTTTGACACCTACTTCAAATAAAAGGGTTGTCTTCGGACTTCTGGATGCTGTCTTTAGTGATAAATGGGTTAGGGGGTGAAGCGAATTCAATAATTGAGGTTGCACATGAACTTTAACGGCCTGGTGCTTTGCACGTGACTGGCTACAGGAAAACGCGTGCTTTGAAGAATGTCTTTGATGCTATTGAAAAGCTTGAGTATGAAGTGTGCCGCTACTGTCATTCAAAAGATATACCGCAACATGGCAGATCCATGACAGTTCTTTCAATGGCGCTCTCCGAAAAATCAGTTCATAAGGTGAATCATGATATTGGTTCTTTGAACAAATATTCTAGTTCAATATCATTTATATCGTTTGGCATACAGTATTAATAAGGAATTAAGCTGCCTCTACTCTCGCCATTTTGGATTGTAGATCTTAAATTTGTGTTTTCTCGATATTTTTTTTTCGCACTTGATATTTAATAAATTCTTTTTTTTTTTTTTAATAATCGTTGTTGAACAGCCAACCCAATTTCTTGGGTTTGCAAATACCAGTGTTCAACTCCGTAGCCTTGCAATTTTGAACCCAATCCAGAAAACAAGGGAACTCACGGATTAAGTATTGGGAGATATTTTCCATCGTGGAGGACTTTTGCATGGAACTAACCCGCATTGCGTTACATGGAGAGGAAAACCACGGAAATCTCCCATGGTTAGCCTATCGGAAAGGAGACTATAACCCATGTTCCCATCTTTTTATAATCGGCGTTGAACAGCCGACCCAATTTTTTGACTTTACGACTACCAGTTTTCAACTCCGTGGCCTTGTAATTTTGAGTCCAATCCAGAAAACAAGGGAGCTCATGGATCAAGTATTGGGATAAATTTGCGTTCGTGGAGGACTTTTTGATGGAACTAACCCGCATTTGCGTTACATGGAGAGGAAAACCACGAAAATCTTCCATGGTTAGCCTGTCGGCAAGGGGACTTTAACTCATGATCCGTCTACCACTGAGGATATTTTAAGTCGCACTGTGATCTGTGCGAGCCGGGTGCGGAATACGAATCGTCCAGCTATCTCTGGGAATTGAACCCGGGTCACCTCATTAAGAGGCGAGTGCTCTATCCCCTGAGCCCCCGCGACTCGTTTACAAACTGTTGATGTTATAGTATTATTAAACAGACCAATACCTTGCAAAAAAGATAGAAAATAAAAAGGTCGCTTTATTAGATTAGGAGAAATAGTGCTTGATAATTTCTAGAATATCTATGAATTTTTTTCTCAAAACTATAAAGCGATAAAATTTTGAGTAAGTTTGTGGTTTTAAGAAAGTTATTTAAAACTACACGTTTCTCAGTTTTCAGATTTTTTTAAGACGAATCTTATCTTTGTTTAAATTTGTAAAAAACGATTTCAATGACGCTAAAAATTCTCTTCGTCGTAAATGACACAAGAATGAAGATACTTATCAACAATTTATTAACTGTTTACTACTTCAATATCTTTCAACGATAATTTATTGCAGAATTGTATTGGCATAATTTTGAGAGAAAAAAAAATTAATAGAGAATCTAAATTAACGCACGCTTTATATCTCAAATTCTGATTGGGTGACGTCCCTATATTTTACATGCATTGAAAGATAGTGACAAATAGAATAAATATCCATCATCAGTTTATTTGTGAAAATTAAATAAAAAGGATTAAAACATATTTAGAATTTTCCTTCTTCGTCTCCATCCCTTCGACGGTTGAGTTCAATCGGGAGAGGAAGGGCCTCTTAAATTAAGGTATTACTAAGGTACTCAATAAGGTATTAAAAACCTTGTTTCCGTTTATCGCATCGTATGTAATAAAGATCGAAAGGTACTATAAAATATGTTTCAATCCTGCACGACATTAAAATTGCAGCTGATTTGAACCGTATTAGGGGTTAAAATGCTCCAAAAGTTCTAACAGCTGCTTGCATTTTACTTTATTTTTTTTTTTTACTAGAAATTTTTTGTAATTGAAACCTTTTGGCGTGTTTTAGAGTTGCCGTCATCATTGGCTAGGCAGCCCGGGGTGGGTCCTGGCCTTCTCGAGGATTTTCTTCCATCCTGACCTGCTCTCAGCAACAGTTTTCCAATTTTTGCAATTCAGTATGAATAGCCGCGATGGCTCAGGAGATAGAGCGTTCGCCTTGCAATGAGGCGAGCCGAGTTCGAATCCCAGTCGATACGAATTCCGAATCCGGCTTGCACCGACCACAGTGCTGACGTGAAATATCCTCAGTGGTAGACGGATCATGGGTTAGAGTTCCCTTGTCGTCAGGCTAACCACGTGAGGCTCTCGTGGTCTTCCTCTCCATGCAACGCAAATGCGGGTTAGTTCCATCAAAAAGTTCTCCATGAAGGTAAATTTCTTCCAATGCTCGATCCAGGAGTTCCCTTGTCTTCTGAATTAGGTTCAAAATTACAAGGCGACGGAGTTGAACATTAGTTGTCGTAGACCCATAAGATTGAGTCGACTGTTCAACGACGGTTATAGAATAAAATAAAGTCTTTATCTACAGAATAGGATCATCTGAGCTTGAGTCTTATCCCCTTGGTCTATTTTCAGCTATCCTAGTTATAAAAATCGTTTTAGGTGTACATTTATCTGGTGACAGCATTAGATGACATTTCATCCTTTAAAGTGTTATGAATATAGTACAGATAATTTACTTAAAATAGTTTTAGCAAAAAGTTTTTCTTATCAATTAAAGGGAGGAAGACAAAATCTCATCATGTGACCCTAGGCGGTCTTTATCCGTTTCCTAATGGTTCAAAAAATGGGGCGGTTATAGAGTTTAGTGGTATGCATGAGATCTGTGAGTGGCTATACTGCGCTGATCAAAAACTGCATTATGAACTCGAAGGGCTCGAAATCAATAATAAATAATACTGCTGAAGTACTGGTGTAATACTAAAACAAAGCCTGACCTCTGGGTCACGTGAACTTGAACACGTCCTTAAGAAGACTAACTTGAGGGAGAGTTAGAGTAAAAATGTTTTTTATTTGAACTGTTTTTTTATATTTATTAAATTCTATAAATGTTCTAAATAAAGCAGTTCATAGCTGATAATTTTATTTCATAACCGGCGTTGAGCAGTTGACTCAATTCTGAGTTTAAGACCATTAATATTCAACTCCGTAGCCGTGTAATTTTCAGCCCAATCCAGAAGACAAGGGAATTCATTGATCAAGTATTGGGACAAACTAACCTTCGTGGAGGATTTCTTTTATTGAACTAACCCACATTTGTACTATATAGAGAGGAAAATCACGAAAAATTCCCACGGTTAGCCCGAATGCAAGGGGAATCTAACCCATGGTCTTTCTACCACGGAGGATATTTTTTCATCCGCATTGTGGTCAGTCAGAGACGGGTGCAGAATTCGTATCAACCAGCCACCGTTGGTATTCGAATCTAAGACACCTCATTCAGATGCAAACACTCCATAGCTGGTAATTAAATTAGTTAATAATTACAATTCTGATTGTAAGTCAACGAAGGGGTATGCAACAGGTAGAAATTTTCTGATGTTTAATTCATTACGCTAGTGTGCAGCATTACACTAGCGCATGATTAGTTCATTATACCTTTAATTACACTAGTGTGTTTGTTTTTTAATCAAGCTAAATAATACTGATACATAAAATACACTGATACTGATACATAAAATTAGGTTTTTCCCATGATAATTCGTGTCTTTTTATACATTAGTACGTTAAACTCTCAATCTTCTATTTACGCCTTTAAATATTATATTTGATAAAAATTAAACTTCGTCTTAACAGTCTCGTACTAATCCTATTTGCTGAAATAGCGAATCCAACTTAGGTATCAATCGCATAAATCAATATTAACATGTATCAATCATATAATTGTTTCACTCAAAGGGATCAAGAGATCACACGTCTAAACATGTACTTTGAAAACTGGTTCATTATTTTTCACACAATCGATAATTTCATACAGAATTGAGAAAAATGTAATAAGGAAATCATAGTAAATGATCACAATTTTAATCGTCATGAAATTACAATTTTAATCATAATTACCACTAATATTGAAATGCAATTAAAAGTAACTACGATTATACCTAATCTTGATTACAATTATAATATTTATTATAAATACATTTATTGCAGTTAATAATATTAGGGGGCCAGGAAAGCAATGCCGTTTCGATGCTTTTGATATTTGTTATCAAGATTTTATTTTTAATCTATAATGTATTCACTCTCGTTACCTTTCAATGCCGGTTAGAAAATGAATCGGAAAAAAAAATGAATTGGTTTTTAAGACTAACAAATATTTAATGCGCCGAAACAACATTACCTTCCGGTCCCCCGCTAACTCTATATTGCTAACTCATAGGTTTTAAGATTTTGATTTCTCAAGAATTTTTCTACCTATTTAGCTCTAATTTTGTATTTCGCATATAAATTTTAACTTAAAATGATGTAAAAAATTGTATACCTTATAATTCAAAATTTTTTCCAACTATTATTAATGTAATAATAGAGAAAAAAAAAATACTGAAAATTAGATTTTGCTTGGAATTATCTTAGGATAATAGAATTTTATAATTGTGTGCAAAATTTTTGCCAATTCCCTCAAAAAGTTCTCGAAATATGGTGAAATACGCTAAAAATAAAATTAACATTAAAGGGTCCAAATTTTAGATATTTCTCTTGACCAAACTATTGGTATCATATTTCCCAGATTGCGGCTATCGCCTATATTTTGAGAGTTAAAAATCCGAATCAGACGTAAAGAAGGTATTGTTGCTGTTTCTAATGCTACTTGCCATACTAGAAAGCCTGCTTGGTGAAACCGAGCAAATTTAAGACGGAGTGTGCGTTTCTTGTTTTCCAGTGGCACCATCTATGGCCAAGAATTCAGCTTCTGCCACACCATACGTCGCACCCGTTTATAGGGCGGACCCATTCATACATTCATTCATTCATCCGCAGATAGTAATTCTGACCTGAATCAGAGAACGATCGATCTCCAATCCAGTACCCCCAGAGATATTGATTTGTTATTTAAGCATGGAGGACTTTTGCGACTCTACAGATTTAACGTGCATCAGTCACTTTACTGCACGGGGAGTCTTCGGCCGGCGGGGTTAACACCCACGAACTCTCGGACAAGGGCCCAGTGCCCTACCGACCAGGCTATCCCGGCCCAAAGAAGGTATAACTATTAAGAGAGAGATTACGTTTTTGTGTCTGGCTTTTTACTTCAAATATCGTTTGCACTATTTAATTAGCATGTTTGAGGTCACGCCCTTCAACAATTAAGATTGAGATATAAAACGTTAAATTTCGATCATAACATGAAAAGTTGTTCAGAATTGTCCCTTTTTAATTTTGAGCACTGTACAAGTTCATCCTTTGTTGTAAACATTTGTTCAAGCCAATGATAAAATAAACTATCTAGGTGAGAACTAATTTTTGTTCTTTTTGAAGCATAGCTGTAAAAACACAATTATTCACCTAGAAAAATTTATAGCTGTAAAAGTGTAAAAAATTTCATCACATAAAATAAAAGTACTTTCGGTTTCGAGCATGGTCAAAAAATAGATTTTGCGTTTTAAATTATTAAAGCTACCTGCTTAGTTTGTAGCACAGGATACAATGCAATATAAATTATAAATGTAGGAAAAAAAAGTAAAAAAATAAATAAAAATAAAGCGGAAGATTTTGTTTTTAAGAAGGACTTCAGATGTCGTGATATTTGTGTTGATGCATTGTTTTGCTACAATCACGCTTTGTAATAAAGTTGTATTTTTTAATATAAACGAAACAAGCGAAATATAATTTCCTATGAAAACAATGCGGGGGTAGAAACAAAAGGAGCGCATCGCGTTTAGATCAAATAATAGTTTCAATTCGCGATATAAATATACAAAAAAAGTTTCTCTTAACTATATGCTTTCTGAGCATTTATATAGCTTCACGAACGAAACAATAGAAACTTAAAAATTTTAAGAGTAATTAATTTTAATAATTGTTGTAATAAATAATTAATATGTAATGTTAATATGTTAATGTTGTAATAAATAATTGTTAAATTAAAAATTTTAACAAATACTCAAAAAATAGTAATTGATTTTTGTTAAGAAAAAAATAAGAAATTTAATTAATTAATTTCAAATGAAAAAAAATTTAAAAAAAAAAAGCAAGCGCATTTTTTTTAAAATAAATTTTGCTGCAACGATTTTTAGACTCATTTCGATTGATGTATACATATTTCTTAAAAAATCCAAAAATCCAAGATTTTTGCATACAAGAGAGAAAAATCCAAAGAGGTGATTTAGAGGTTCGATTCTCAGAGATGGCTGGTCGTCCCGAATTCCGATCCCGGTTCACACCAACCACAATGCTGTCGTAAAATCCATCCGTAATGTCCATCAGTGGTAGATGACCAGCGCCTTGTCTAGATCAGTGGTTGACGGACCTTGTCCTCTGAGTTGGGTTCAAAATTACAAAGCTATGGAATTCAACATTGATACCAATAAACTAAATTGCATTTACGCAATGGCGATGAAAAGCTGCAAACCCACATTGCAGTTGGCTGGCCACCTGCTGTGGCCAAACGAAACTAAATTTCATTGGGCCTGGATAGTCTGGTAGGTAGGGCACTGGGCCCATGCCCAAGAGGTCGTGGCTTCAATCCCCGCCGGCCGAAGACTCCCCTTGTAGTAAATGGGGACTGATGTACGGTAAATCTGTCGAGTCACAAAGTCCCCCAAGTTTCCATAAAATCATACCTCTGGAGGTACTGATCCAAAAGTTTCCTTGCCTGCTTGATTGGTTCAAAATTACAAGGCTACGGAGTTGAACAATAGTAGTTGTAAACTCAGAATTGGGTCGGCTGTTCAACGACGGGTATTAAAAAAAAAAAGATTGCAGGTCAGCTGTTTTACGCCGCTTATAAAATAATTTCTCTAAACTTCAGGCATGCTTAGTCGAAATTGTCTCATTTGAAATTTATTAAATTGGATATTTATTTTGCATTAAGTTAAAATACATCGTTATTTTTTTAGAAAAATTATCTATTTACTTCTAATCTTTCTTCTAGTATTGTTTCGAATTAGGTACTTTACATATTTCTGGAATTTCTATTAGGTAATAGATCAGGGCACTAATAAACATCGCATTGCCTATTATGTGGCTTATCATTACATTGCCCAAAACTAATTTTTTTTTGTATCAAAATGTGTTTTGATTTCTTCGTTATGCTTTCATCATCAAAAATGAATAGTAATTTTATTTTTCATACTATATTAAATTAAATTTTACGGTTACGACAATTATGACTTACTATGACTACTATAAATAATTGGGCGATATATTTTTTTCCTTATTTATTTATATTTTTTTTTAAATTTATTACAATTACGAAGATATTTGGATGCTTATGCTAGCTGGATAATAGATTATGAGGATCAAAATTGATTATACTTTAAAATTGCAATTTTGATCGCTGAAAGTGTGATCTTCATATAAAAAAACATATATCAATAATTAAAGTTAATATTATTATTTTAAAGTTACTGCTCTGTTTTTATTATTTTATAATTGCGCATTTCAGAATATACTTTATCACCTCTGAATATTATATTTAAATCCCAAAGTGTAGGAAAGTATTTACTTCTTTTCTATTTTGTGACCTAAATATGTAAGATTTTTTTGTTTGAAAGATAAGATTAGTGTCCAGTCTGGAGATAATTGTGTTTTATGACACTAGACCTGATAAAGTTGTTTCTTAAACTGGAGTATTGTTAGTTCAAATGTAATTTTAGTAGTTGGTGTGATAAGAACATTACATAAAAATCATTAGCTGATTATCTAATCCACCCCTAAATGACTTTTATTCGAAAAAAAAAAAAAAATAGAAAGGGGGAGGGAGAATGAGTTATTAAATTTTTTTTCTTTGATTATGATTCATAAATGAGTTATTTTTCTTTAAGTTAGGTCTAACTTAATTTTATTTGCGAAAAAAGTTTGCAATGACTGATCCTACTAGTTTCAGAGTCCTCTACAAAATCACTCGTTTTTTTACGTGGTAATCTGGTAATTTTCTTATTAAAGAATTAAAAATTCAGAGCTTTATGCATGGTGCGCTGAAACGCCGTAAGAGAAAATATTAATTGGCTTTATCAAATATATTTGAGATTAGATATTTTAATCTTTGCAACTTAACTTTTTTTTATTTTAATTAATTGGAAAATTTTTCAATGTTCATTCGTCATTTTAAAAATTTTCTGGAATGTATGAAAATGAATGTCTGTCTGTTTGTCACAGCATAATGTCAAATGATATCGAATACAGTTAATTTTTATTCTGATGGAATAAACTATCGAAAACGTGTTTTGCTTAATATAATAATGTAAAGTCACATATAAGAACAAAATATAATTAAAAAGCTGTAATTACTTTGGCTTTATTCAGTGCTTTGTTATGTGTATTTCACTTTTGTGTATGATTTCGTTGTTTCCTTCAGTACTAATATAATGATTGTTTACTTTTTTAATACCGTACGAAGAGCGGGTATAAATGAACAAACAAATAAACGAAAACAAAATGCTATAGTATTTATATTATCTTCCTACAAAATATGAATTAACTTCCTACAATAGCATACGTGCCAACTTTTAAGCATTTGGCGTAAAATTTAATTTCTATACTTAAAGTGGTAGTAAAATGTATACTTTCTATGTATTCCTTGCATTTAAAAACTTAATTTATTATCTTTTTGACCACCACTATTTTTAAAAAAATTAGGCATATATATTAATATGTATTACTGTTGAGGTAATCCATATACGCTTTTTTAACATACAGCATATGTTTCTGCCAAAAATTGTAGTTTAAATTCTATTGTACTGCCACCGGGGAAAATCATCCTCGAAAGGATTAAAAGTTGGCAGGTATGCAATAGTTTTTATATTATCTACAAATGCTATGGTATTTATAATATCTTCCTACAAGTTGAAATCGAAAAATTCAGCTCGTTTATTCGTGTTTTATACATGACTTAGCTTTTTATATAGGAAATTTTAGTTGGTGCTTTGCACTGGTGTCGGAACCATGGGGGTCCGAGGGGTCCGGACCCCCCCCCCTTTCCCAATAATTGGGAAGCCAGGGTCCATTATTTTGAGAAAATATTTCTTATTTATTTCCATAACTTTTACTTTTCTCTCACTCTCTCTTTTTTACATAGTGCAACTTATTGTATTATTGTATAATTGAAAGAAATTTAGTAAAAAATAAAATACACACAAAAATATACCCTGTATAAAAAACATAAAACAGGTGTTTAGAGAACTACAAGAAATATCACTGTCACCCTTTTCCTTCAATTAGCAATAAAACCCTCTTCTCACCATTCCTTTTCTTCACACTGTTAACAGATAAAGATCACCCAAGTAGTCATTTGATACCTCAAAAATAGCCGCCTTAGTTTACACTATGGGGAAATGGTCACGGCATTTTGAAATTGTCTTTATGGTATTTATGGCCCTGGGCTCTTTTGTCCTCTTTTTTAAAATATCAGATATCAACAGACCTATCACTTTGTCGGCTATCAATTCATAAATTGTCTCAAACAGGCAATTATCTAGAATTGCTAGGGAGGATTTCTTTTAGGAATTTAAGTAAGGGGTGACTCTTGTTGACATTTTCGTTTTTTTTTCCCTTTCTTTTTTTTTTTTTTGGTGATTTTGTCAAGAAAATTTCTCTGATATTCTGACTCATTCTAAATCTTCTCTTAAAGCCCTTTCTACGCTGATAGACAAGTCAAATTGAAGGAGCTATGGGTGGGAGAATGGGAGGAATAGGCGTGGACATTAGTGGACATAGGGGGTGGAGATATACTGAACGACCATGGAAGTCCGGGTTACATTTTTTGGCAAAACTCAATATTTAAAGGGTGCGCCAAAAATAGATCACGCAACTATACTTATTACTTTTCCACTATTTTTGGTGTATAAAACGGAGGTAGTGTGATTCCTTGTTACTCCTCTTATTTACTTAATTATTTTTACACCATTCATATTTCGTCATCATTCCAAATATTGGTAATATCAAATAAAATTTAAAATAATGTATGACACTGTTTTTAATTCTTTCATATTAGGAATGCTTTAAAACATTTACTCTGCTCTAGAAAAAGATTTATATTATAAATATTAATAGTCTAACTAACAATAATTTTGTATAAATTGTTTTGGGTCTTTCAATCTTCTTTCTGCGTATCCCCAACAGTAAATAAATATTACAGCCTCGATATCATTTTGAATTTTCTTTCACTCACGTAACTATGTAATATAGCGTGTATATAGTCATTACATTTCCGAATATTTCAGACCATATTTTACTTAAGAATTAAAGTGCGCAAGGGTTTTACTAAACCGGGGACAATTAACTTGATCCTAAAGGTATATTCAAAGGTTTATTTTATATTTCTGATGTTATAGAAAAATGTGAAAACTTATTTTTCATGATTCACGACGAATAAATCTTAATGTCTTTTTCTACATTCTCTTGGAGTTTCAAATAGATTTTAACTTGGAGTTTCAATAGATCTAAAAAAATACAACTGAAAATTAAATTATAAACTTTCAAAAATTTAATGCATTTTAATATATACAAAATTTTTTATTTAAAAGAAAAAAGTAAGTAACTTTAAAATAACACAGTAGTCATTTAAGGATTAAAAGAAGATACAACATACTGTGAAATTAATATTTTTACAATGTCTAAACAAAATAATAATTCATAAAATCCAAGTTTAAATAAAATATAAAAGTGAAATAGCGTAATTTCTTAAATGTGTGCTCCGTATATTTTATAAAACAATGTGTAATAACAATACTATAGACTAGTTTTTTACTTGTTATCAGTTATAAACCGTTATACTAGATTTTTTTTTTTTTGTTAAAGCTATCTTTATCATTTTAATTATTGCTGCAATTCTAAGACAAGAATTCTGTTTTAAAATTTTTTTTAACAGAACTAACGTATAGTTACCATTAAATTACAATTGACAAAAATCAAAGAACAAGCATTTTATCAGAGACCTCTACAATTTTTAACAATCACAGGTGGTACTTTAGTAAATGAATAAAAGGTAGCATATACTTTCAAATGTAAACATAAATAAGTTTACGAGCAAAACAAAAAACAAGTAAAATAAAAAAAATCTATATATCTAACTGGTTCTAGAGATCCTGGCTAACAAATTTAAATACTTACTCTAGTTTTTGATTTGGATTCTTCAAAAATACTTGTAACAACGAGTTAGAGTATGATGTTTTGACATGAGAGTTATCTTAATTTTATTATCTGCTGGGTCTTAAAAAATAGTAGTGAAAAATATATTTTAATATATCATTTCAAAATTAAGTCCAATTACTTTCCTTTAACTTTAAATTAATAATTTTATAAACTTTTCTGCTTCAGGCATAGATACTTTAATTTTGTAGATGAAAAAAAGCAAACAAAACTGTTAAGCGAGTCGCGCTTTTTATAACACATTGCTTCGTTTCATTAGGAAAAATCCGAACATTTATGTACTAAAACGAGTACACTATTGCGGTAGTCAACCTTAAAACCGAAAATTAAAAATGTTCTTTCAATTTAATTTTTTTAATTTTATTTTTATTACAAAAATTTTAACGCATTACATAATTTGCGACACAGAAGAAGTAAGAACCACTGAGCCTACATAGTTTTCAAATAAAACAAAATTCTTTGTACAAAATAAAGAATTTTTCATGAGTTGGGTTAAAAAGTGTTTGATTTAAGTACTTCACAAAGCAAAAGAATAAGTAAAGCAGTTTAAACAAATTAAAATATATCATAAAAACTAGATGAGAAACATTCAAGTAATTTTCTCAAACGAAATCATGCTTTATTAATACCCAAGTACAGATCTCGGCAGTTTTCAGTTTATCTCTTTTTATTAGATCATTTTGATAATATATTACATTATTACATATATTACATTTTGATACAAAATGATCATTTGATTTTGATCATTTTGATTTTATTATCATTTTGATTTTATTATCATTTTGATAATAATGTATTTTAAACAAACTCTACGTATTCCATGCATACTTTTCCAAATAAAAATGTTTAGCGGGTAGTAAAAGGGTATCCTCTTTTCTTTATTATTTTATTCTCGGACTATTTACAATGACGCGGAAGTAACACTCCCTCCCCCTCCTAGTTGAGGGGAGAGTAAAACTGGTTCTTGACCACCGACCCCCCAACCCCGACCCCTAAGAATTCTTTCCAAACAAATGCCAAGAAGGCTTTTGGAAACCAGCCTCAATCAGAACCATGAGCTTGTAGGGAATAAAAATAATTAATTAATGATTATCCATAGTAATTTTTTTTTAATGCTTTCATAATTTATAATATTATTTTTATAAAATTAGTTTATTTTATTATTAATATTTTATTATTTTCAGTTTATTTTACATAATTTTTTTTTAATTATTATATTATTTTCGCCTCAATGCTTTAGCATGAAAAGCATACTTATTAAAATTAATTTTTAATATTTTTTCTTCAAATTTTGTTAAAAAATTTAAAAATTAAAATCTAACTTGATTTACTTTTTAATCCAAATATATGACATACATAAAGAAATTCCATGATTAATGCAATTACTCTCACCTAATAAACATTAAAACTAGTAGACATTTACATTAAAACAAGTCACTCTGCTCTTGATATTTAATTACAATCCATTTAATTACAAAAATGTATAAAATGTAGAAAAGTGATGAAAGA